>NC_141026.1:2062500-2067500 GCF_052040795.2 Danio rerio
TGGCATCAACAAGGCATTTGCGCCCACAGAACTGCCGCTCACTGGATATTTCCTCTTTGTCGGACCGTTATCTGTAAATCCTAGTAATGGTTGTGCATGAAAATCCCAGTGGATCAGCATTTTCTGAAATACTCAGAGCAGCCCGTCTGGCACCAACAACCATGCCACATTTAAAGTCACTTAAATCCCCTTTCTTCCTCATTCTGATGCTCGCTTTGAACTGCAGCAGATCGTCTTGACCATGTCTACATGCCTAAATGCATTGAGTTCCTACCATGTGATTGGCGGATTAGAAATTTGCGTTAACAAGCAGTTGGACAGGCGTACCTAATAAAGTCGCCAGTGAGTGTATAACTTCAAATCTGTACCTGTGTTTAGGCTTTGAACTTAATTGTGACATTTTGGTGACTGTTGCTTTAAATTCAAATGAGATTGTGCTCTTTTTCAGAAGAGGGCGGAGCTATAAATGCCTATGCATTAGCATAGTGGCAGATTCAAAACAGAGCTGTGTTCTCAGTGCTGGTCAGGTGTGCACTCCACATCTATAATCCTCTTAGTCTATGCTGACATTATCTTCAGCAGCTCAAACACTCTAATGGTAATGGACAGACGGCTGCTTCTCACTCAGGGCTGCTGTTTATGCTAATAAGGGGGAGAGATGGGCACTAGTGGGCGGGGCTTTCCCCCTCTGACGACACATACAAATCGAGAATGTCAATCAAAGTGTTCCTGCAGACTGTTTTGATCAAGTCTGATTAGAACAAATAGAATTAATTCATGCTACCATTAAAATCAGTTTAGATTCACACACTGCTGACACACACTGTGTGCTGAAATTGTTTAAACCCCTGATTTTTCCATAAAAGGTCCCCTTTAACACAGCATTCAGCATGTGGCATTATAAAGTAGAGTTTGTGTGTGTGTGTGTGTGTGTGTGTGTGTGTGTGTGTGTGTGTGTGATGTTACTGACTCTGCAGGCGTGTGATGGGCACCAGTTCTTTGGCTGTGGGTGAGAGGCAGTAGATTCGGGATCCGTGTATTGTTCCTTCAGTCTGGGTGTAATCCTCGAAGGAGCAGTCCACCCCGGCGGACAGATCCGGAACGTTTCGGGCCTGAAGGACCAGCTGGCAGATCAATGGAGAAAGCAGACAAAGTGAAAAAGCTTGGCGCACGTCCCCACATTTCATCTGCTCCGCCACTGACGGAGGCTTGTGTTTAAACTACACTCTGACGGCATCTGCTGCTCCATATTGCTGCATCTCTGCTAACACTACAGCTATGGCTCACACACACACACACACACACACACACACACACACACACACACACACACACACACACACACACACACCTGTACTTCAGCCATGGTGACGGAGATGTTGTTTGGCTGCACCGTCAGCTCCACACACTGATCCACTCTGGAAGCGAATCTCTGTGGTTCATCAGCACGCTCACAGCGATCACGACGAGAACAACTGAACACACACACACAAAACAACACAACATTTCTATAAAACACACACCACTGAGCAGATCACAGCATTAATACACTCATAAACTCTAATCAAAAGTAAGAGAAAGTCTGGGCAGCAAAAAGTCGCTGGTTCGAGTCCCGGGTGAGTCAGTTGACATTTCTGTGTGGAGTTTGCATGTTCTCTCCGTGTTGCAGTGGGTCTCTTCCGTGTGCTCTGGTTTCCCCCACAGTCCAAACACATGCGCTATAGGGGACTTGTTGAACTAAACTGGCCGTAGTGTATGAGTGTGTGTGTATGGGTGATTCCCAGTGCTGGATTGCAGCTGAAAGGGCATCCGCTGTGTAAAACATATTGTATGCTGTAATAGTTGGTGGTTCATTCCGCTGTGGCGGCCCCAGATAAATAAAGGTACTAAGCCGAAGTAAAATGAATGAATGAAGTGCAACTTCTTGAAAACATGTAGTGATTTTAGTGCGTTTGTACATTAAATTCTGAGCGTGTACGAAAATAAAAATTATGCAAAAAAATAATAAAAAACAACAACAAAATAACTGTAAATAAGCAATATATTTGAATATTAATAATAATAATATATATTTTCAAATGATTTAAGAATGCTGTAATCACATTTGATTTTACAGACGCATATAATCATCACTTTATGACCTCAGTGTTCTTCCTTAAAACAAAGATCATAGAATCACCAAGAGGCGACACTCTGGTGCAATTTGGGAAACAGCCACTAGATGGCGCGGTTGCCATTTTGGAATAAAAACTTCAATAGAACAACAGCATATTATAAGTCAGTAAAATAAACGTAAACGTAGGGTTATATTAAAAGTGCTGATGATTGTGAGTGTTGTCTTTCAGGTTGTCTCTCAGCTCTTATTCGCTTTTTAAATAAATAAATAAATAAAAAACAAAGCAGCTGCTTGCCATCGCGACAGTAATAAGACCGCTATCACTCCAAAATGGTGGAATCCGGGGCTGTTGCTGGGTGCTGCTGTTGCAATGGAATGTTCTATTGAGTGTCGCCTCCAGGTGATTCTATGCTCTTTGCTTAAACCAAAGACTATAGAAAGCACAAGACATGTCACTCGTATCTTCTTGCATGGGGAAAAGTGTAACTGTCAATAAAGCAAATATAGCCCCGCCTACTAGTACAGGAGCCAATCATCAATCCCTATAAAGCCCGCCTTCTAGTACAGTAGCCAATCATCGAGCACTATAGACTGATGATGGGGGAGGGGCTTGGACCAGAAATGTGTTTCTGCAGATTGTGTGTGATTCTGATGTTCAGAAACTAAAGAGACAGTTGTTGTTTAATGCTGTTGTTGATTCCTAATATGAAATTCAATCGTAAGCTTAGCAAGCAGTTTTGGAGAATTTGATGTTTTTATTACAAACAGAAAGCTCGAGAATACTGTCCAAGAGGCGTTTCAAAGATGGCCACCGAGTGAAATGATTTACCCTAAAGGGATTTTGCTGAAACTTTATGTTACTGTTTAAAAAAAAATGTATTTTCCAACATCATTCAAAACATCTTTCTGTGTGTTTAACAGAATAAAGAAACTCAAACAGATTTGGATCAAGTGTAGGACAGCAATTTTTATTTTGGGGTGAACTGTCCCTTTAAGGAACTATATTGATGGCGAGTAGTTCAGTTCTTTGACAAATAAAAATGATTTAAGGATGCTGAAATCACATCTGATTTTACAGACGCATATAATCATCACTTTATGACCTCAGTGTTCTGCCTCAAACGTCATGTTATTGTTTAAAAAAGCCCCCTATATGGTATTTTTACATCTGGAAGCTGACTTTCTATGTTCCTTTAGCATTTAATATGGATGTTACAAGGGAAATCTGCTTCTCTGTGGCTACAATTGTGGTAAAAATGGACTATTAGCTTCTAATGTTTGCCAGAAGCTTTGGCAGAACGTCTGACTTCTATACAAGACAGCGAAGAGAGCTGAGAAAACTGTATATAGTAGTGAAATAATGTGCTCTGGAAGTTGAAATGATCGCTCCGACAAGAACAGACAGACTTTATAGACGCCTAAAGGGCAAATCCAGACACCTGAAGATAAAGCTGACATGGGAATATGCAGGGAAGAGGTTTGATTGTGATGATTATAGTAGCGGAGAGGATGATGGGAGCATTTTTATGTCTTTTAATTATTTTTTAAGCAAAGTTCTTTTTCTCACAGCCTATGAAATCCTACTCCTGTTTCTCCGGGAAAGGAGATCAGAGTAATATTTCACAATATCTTCATTTTGAGGGAGACTTTGACGAGCTGATGTGAAAAGACATGGGAGATGTTGGCACATATACACACAAACACACTCAGAAATAAAGCCATAGATAAAAAATGAGCTTTAACCTCGTAAAGCCTATAAAGTAATAGTCTAAACAGTTACTGAATCTTTAAAGATGTATGCCTTCTGTTGATTTTGATACACCAGGACTTTGTCACTCTTTTGGGATGATACAATTAAAACATAAAAGGAAAAATTGTATCATTTATTTATTTTATGATTGATAGAGCAAACAAATGAACAACGGATTGAACAAATGTACGATTAACTGATTGAACAAATGTACGATTAACTGATTGAACAAATGTACGATTAACTGATTGAACAAATGTACGATTAACTGATTGAACAAATGTACGATTAACTGAACAAATGTACGATTAACTGATTGAACAAATGTACGGTTAAATGATTGAATAAATTATTTAATGATTGATTGAATGAATGAACAAATGAACGAACAACTGAATGAACGGTTGATTAATTGGTTAAACGAATTAACAATTGATTGAATAAATAAACAAATGATTGAACGATTGATTAATTGGTTGAACGAATGAACAATTGACTGAATGAATAAACAAATGATTGAACGATTGATTGATTGAATTAATGAATGATTGAATGATTAATTGATTGAACAAATCAAGGATTGAATGATTGAACAAAAAAACAAACAAATGAATAAACGGTTGATTTATTAACTGATTGAACGAATGAATGATTGAACAAATGAACGATTGTTTGATTGAATAATGAACAAACAAATGATTTAAAGATTGATTAAACGAATAAATGATTGAACGAAATAAGTATTGAATGATTCAACAAATGAACGATTGATTTAATGATTGAACGAATGAATGATTGAATAATTGAACAAAAAATAAACGAACAATTGATTAATTGAACGAATAAAGGATTGAATGGTTGAACAAATAAACAAACCAATGAATGATTGAATAATTGATAGAACGAAGGAATGATTGAATGAACGAATGATCGATTAACTGATTGAATAAATAAACAAACAACTGAATGAAGGATTGATTAACTGATTGAACGAAGGAATGATTGGACGAATGAAGCATTGACTGAACAAAATGAAACAAATGATTTAAAGATTGATTAATTGATTTTAACGAATGATTGAATGAATGGATTGAACAATTCAATTGTTCAATTGAATTCAACAAATTCAAATTC
>NC_141026.1:2077500-2080000 GCF_052040795.2 Danio rerio
TCTGCCTTACACTACAAGAGGATTAGACACATTAGCCGCTAATTCAATCATACAATCAAGGCAGACGCTAGCATTACATTTACACCGGCGGCTCATGATCACACACACGTTAAAACTCTCACCGCGCTTTAAAAACGGCAGAAAAATCTTAATGATCCGTTCAGAAAAGGTCAAGGCAAATCACCTGCTCTACGTCAAATGTCATACAGCATTTACATTATTAATCAGTCTGATTTATTCAAACAGCTTATGCTAACCAAGCTATTAGCGCTCTTGACTTTTCAAAGCAGCGGAGATGAAGAATCAGAGCAGAACTTTAGATCCTGCTAAATGGACTTTTTACATAGATCAGAAAGACACCATACAACATGCATTAATTATTATTTATAAATTATTATTGCATTATTTTTTAGCTAATTAATAATTCTCAAATAGAAAACAAAAAGAAAAATAAAATCATTATGGCCGAGTTTTCTCTGTAAAAAATTATTTAAGTTACATTACATCAATTCAATTTCAATATTGTAATAATAAAAAATATTATAATAATTACATTAATATTTAACAAATGAATTATTAAAAAAAAAGCTAAAATCAAAACAGAAAACAGACAATTTTACAAATTTACAAAATTACAAATTTACAAAATAAAACAGTAAACAGAACAGAAACACAAACCAAAACGCAAAACAAAACAAAAAGTGAAAACAAAATGAAACACAATGAAACAAAGCAAAATTAAGCAAAGCTAGCAAAATAGATAACAAAACAGAAAGCAAAACAAAATAAAAATAAAAAACACTAAACAAAAAAACAAAATGAAAAGAAATAAGCAAAACACAAAATAAAACAAAATGCAAAACAAAAACCAAACACAATGAAACAAAGCAAAATAAAACAAAGCAAGCAAAACAGATAACAAAACCGAAAACAAAATGAAACAAAACTAAACAAAACAAGCAAAATAGAAAACAAAACAGAAAACAAAATGAAATTAAATTAAACAAGCAAAATAGAAAACAAAATAGAAAACCTTACGAAATGAAACAAAAAAAAAACAAAAAAAACAAAGTGGACAAACAAAACAACACAAAAAACTAAACTAAAAAAATAAACAAAATGAAATAAAGAAGCAAAACAAAACAAAATAAAATAAGAGAAAATTAAATGAAACAAGCCAAACTCAAAACAAAACAGAAAACAAAACTAAATAAATAAACAAAATGAAGTAAAAAGAAGCAAAACAAAACAAACAGAAAACAAAACTAAACTAAACAAAAAATAAAAACAAAACGAAACGCAAAACAAAACTTAAATAAAAAACCACAAAGAAAAGAAATAAGCAAAGCACAAAACGAAACAGAAAACAAAACGAAATGAAACAAAACAAAATAAAAAACAAACAAAACAAAATGGAAAACAAAACAACAAAACAAAACTCAACCAAGAAAACTAAACAAAATAAAGACAAAATGAAATGAAACAAGCAAAACACATAACAAAACAGAAAACAAAAATAAAAAACAAAAAATAAAAACAAAACGACAACAAAACTAAGCGAAATGCAAAAACGAAACAAAATAAAACAATACAAATTAAACAAAACAAAAAACAAAACAAAACGAGGAAATGAAACATTAAAACGAAAAATAACTAAATGAAACATTAAAACAAAACGAAACAAAACAAACGCACCACAACACAAAACAAAACCAAACAGTTTCTAAAGTAATTTGCTAACAAATATCGTTTTGCTTTTCTACATATTTGACTTTTTCAATACATGCATGCAAATATAAACCCTAAACACGTCCAACAAAAAACCCAGAGTCATTCAGCAATGGATCGACACAAGGTTGAAAGATGACAGACTTTTCATTGAGACGCGCTGAGCACATACAGTACAGTATACGAGTGTATGACTCTAATGAGACCCAGGGGAAGTGTATATTACTTATGTAAATATGATCTGGCTGCTGTTTCTGCATGTCGAGCTCATCCATCACTTCTATTGCTCTCAATAAACACGCAGCGTAAAGTGTGTGTGTGTTTGTGTGAATGTGATGCAGTAATGGCTGATCTAGAGTCAGTCAACCTTCTAATACAGCAACACTTCATCTTGAAACCACAGAAAATCACTTACACTCACACACCAATGAGCAACACACACACAGAAAATTAAGTTTTATTGCCACTACTGAGACGAACGCCAGTAAAATATTAAAATAAGCCGCCTGGGATCATGCTGGTACACAGAAAACAGCAGGATTCAGTCACAATTAATACAGGAGGATATAACAAAATATTTATTATTCATTTGACTATTAATTGGTGGCATTAGTGTAGTGAATATTTGAATATGATTTTTGTAAATATTTTAAAACAAATAAATATTATTTGTGGGCAAATAATAATAAATTAAAATTAAATAACAAAATTAAAAATAAAATAATAAAATAAATCATGAAAAAAATAAAATAAAAAAACAATTAAAATCGCT
>NC_141026.1:2090000-2115000 GCF_052040795.2 Danio rerio
GGTCAATTTAATGGCCAAAGGCTTACGTTTTTCCGTTACAAATGGCCCACTGATGTTTTGCACTGGTTACGTGGCACGGTACTCACTTTTTATTTACTTTCATTCACTATTTTTATTTACTTTATTTGATTTAATTTAATTTACTTTATTTTTCTATTTATTTATTTTTATTTGATTTGTTTTTATTTACTTTGTTTTTATTTACTTTGTTTTTATTTACTATTTTTATTAACTTTATATATTTTTCACTTTATTTTATTTACTTTATTTTTATTGACTATTTTTATTTACTTTATTTTACTTTATTTTATTTACTTTAGATTCATTATTTTTTATTTAATTGATTTTTTATTTATTTTTCTTCTTTTTATTTGCTTTGCTTTTTATTTACTTTGTTTTTATTTGCTTTGTTTTTATTTACTATTTTTATTAACTTTATATATTTTTTCACTTTATTTTTTATTTACTTTTTTTAATGACTATTTTTATTTACTTTATTTTAATTACTTTAGATTCATTATTTTTTATTTAATAGATTTTTTATTTATTTTTCTTCTTTTTATTTGCGTTGCTTTTTATTTGCTGTGTTTTTACTTTATTTTTATTTACTATTTTTATTAACTTTATATTTTTTTTCACTTTATTTTTTATTTACTTTTTTTATTGACTATTTTTATTGACTATTTTATTTACTTTATTTTATTTACTTTAGATTCATTATTTTTTCTTTAATTGATTTTTTATTTATTTTTCTTTTTTTTTATTTGCGTTGCTTTTTATTTGCTTTGCTTTTACTTTATTTTTATTTACTATTTTTATTAACTTTATATATTTTTTCACTTTATATTTATTTACTTTATTTTTATTCACTATTTTTATTTACTTTATTTTTATTTATTTTTATTTACTTTAGATTCTCTGTTTTTATTTAATTGATTTAATAATTGATTTAAAATTTAAGTCTTACGTTTTTCCGTTACAAATGGCCCACTGATGTTTTGCACTGGTTACGTGGCACGGTACTCACTTTTTATTTACTTTCATTCACTATTTTTATTTACTTTATTTGATTTAATTTAATTTACTTTATTTTTCTATTTATTTATTTTTATTTGATTTGTTTTTATTTACTTTGTTTTTATTTACTTTGTTTTTATTTACTATTTTTATTAACTTTATATATTTTTCACTTTATTTTATTTACTTTATTTTTATTGACTATTTTTATTTACTTTATTTTACTTTATTTTATTTACTTTAGATTCATTATTTTTTATTTAATTGATTTTTTATTTATTTTTCTTCTTTTTATTTGCTTTGCTTTTTATTTACTTTGTTTTTATTTGCTTTGTTTTTATTTACTATTTTTATTAACTTTATATATTTTTTCACTTTATTTTTTATTTACTTTTTTTAATGACTATTTTTATTTACTTTATTTTAATTACTTTAGATTCATTATTTTTTATTTAATAGATTTTTTATTTATTTTTCTTCTTTTTATTTGCGTTGCTTTTTATTTGCTGTGTTTTTACTTTATTTTTATTTACTATTTTTATTAACTTTATATTTTTTTTCACTTTATTTTTTATTTACTTTTTTTATTGACTATTTTTATTGACTATTTTATTTACTTTATTTTATTTACTTTAGATTCATTATTTTTTCTTTAATTGATTTTTTATTTATTTTTCTTTTTTTTTATTTGCGTTGCTTTTTATTTGCTTTGCTTTTACTTTATTTTTATTTACTATTTTTATTAACTTTATATATTTTTTCACTTTATTTTTTATTTACTTTATTTTTATTCACTATTTTTATTTACTTTATTTTTATTTATTTTTATTTACTTTAGATTCTCTGTTTTTATTTAATTGATTTAATAATTGATTTAAAATTTAAGTCTTACGTTTTTCCGTTACAAATGGCCCACTGATGTTTTGCATTTATATTTTACATTAGGCTATTATTTGTGCATAAACATATCCAGATTTAGTAATAAACAGTGTTTGTTTGAAAACTATTTTTTGTTATCGTTATGCACTTATATGAGAGATATAGTATCATTAAATGTGAAGGGGGGGCCTTACAATATTTTTCAGGGGAAAAGGGGGTCTCAGGCAAAAAAAGGTTGGGAACCACTGCACTAGAGGGACATCAGTGACGCAGTTTAAAAGTAATAAAACATAAAAAGAGCAGCGCGAGTGTGATTTTTGTGACGTAGACGTGTTCGTGATGACAGGATTGCCTTTTATGCTGAACTGTTCCTTTAATCTTTTGTGTGCTGATGCCAGAAATAAGCATGTCCTCATTTAGGCTGTTAATTAGCTAATAGAAACTGTTGCCAGGAGACGGATGTCTGATTAGGAAGCGCCGCCAATGCCCACAGGACCAAACAACACACTGCGTCTTTATTTGATCATAGTTAGAATTCTGCATGTGCTGCTGGAGCCATCATTTCACAACACGAACAAGCGAGTGAGAACAAAAACTGATGCTTATGCAAACAATAGTTATTTTTGTGTTTTCTGTGTGTGCTGTTTAATTGTTGTGGATTCGCAGGTGATCAGTCACAGGTGTGTGTATTAGCTCTGACTCTCCAGAACATCATTTTGATTGATCTCTTCTTCGTTGGCCATTTTCTGCAGAGATCAGTGCTTAACGCTTCAGCACTGGTTACCGAAGCAACCTGCTGGACCCACTTCTTTTATTTATTTTAGATTCACAGCTATTTTATTTTGCTTTATTTTTCTATTTATTTATTTTTTATTTGCTTTGCTTTTTATTTGATTTGCTTTTATTTACTATTTTTATTAACTTTATATATATTTTTCACTTTATTTTTTATTTACTTTATTTTTATGGACTATTTTTATTTACTTTATTTTATTTACTTTAGATTCATTATTTTTTATTTAATTGATTTATTTATTTTTCTTTTTTTATTTGCTTTGCTTTTTATTTGCTTTGTTTTTATTTACTATTTTTATTAACTTTATATATTTTTCACTTTATTTTTTATTTATTTTATTTTTATTCACTTTTTTATTAACTTTATTTTACTTTATTTTTATTTACTTTAGATTTTCTGTTTTTATTTAATTGATTTTATTTATTGACTTTCTTTTTATTTACTTTGCCTTTTATTTACTATTTTTATTAACTTTATATACTTTATTTTTATTCACTTTATTTTTATTTACTTTATTTTTATTCACTATTTTTATTTACTTTATATTAACTATTTTTATTTTATTATTACTATTTTATTTTGTTCTGACTTAACACATTTTTCAGGTTAGTATTAAAGCTTTTAATTTTATTTCAGTTTTAATTAATTTTTTTTAATATCAGGTATTCGTTAATAATAAAAATCACTGGACTAAACTAATCAGATAAAACCAGATAAAAAGTTTCCCTGAAGTTCTTCTGCAAACTTAAAGCGTGAAGTGTTCACAGACGCTCACAAATATGCCAGCATGTTCAACAAATAAAAAAACACACAAATTACCTACTGTTCTCCTGAGAAAACAATCCCCAAGGACAGGAGTGACTGATTCTGCCATTGCATTTCTCTCCTCAACACTGCATTTATTTACACCTTTTTTGAAACACCAAACAAACCAACATTTCATGATGCACCTGCAAACTTTCCTGCAGAATCTGATTTAAATAACCTCAAATAGAATCAAATCCATGAGCATAATGAACAAACAACACTAATTATCCTAACAGCATTATCATTTCATCATAAATATATTTATACATACATACATACGCTACCGGTCAAAAGTTTGGTGTCAGTATGATTTTTAAATGTTTTGAAATCCTCTTCTCCTGCTCACCAATGCTGCATTTATTTATAAAGTAAAGATTGTAATATGGTGAAATGTTATTGCAATATAAATTAACTGTTCAAAAGTTGTTTATTACTTCAGTCTAAATTCACGTGATCCTTCAGAAATCATTGTATTATCATTATTATTTTTTTTTATTGTTGTTATTATTGTTATTTTACTATTATTATTATTATTATTTATTACTACTATTTTTTACTATTATTATTTTCACTATTATTATTATTATTTTTTTATTATTGTTGTTATTATTATTTTCACTATTATTATTTTTTTTTATTGTTGTTGTTATTATTATTTTCACTATTATTATTATTATTATTATTACTATAATTATTAATATTACTACTACTATTATTATCTTTATTATTTTTAATTTTATTATTGTTATTATTATTACTATTATTGTTATCATTATTATTATTACTATAAATATTAATATTACTACTACTATTATTATCATTATTATTACTACTATTATTACTACCACTATTATAATTATTATTGTTATTGTTATTACAATTATTATTACAATTATTATTACTACTACTATTACTATTTTTTTAATTAGTAATGCTGATAGTAATAAAAGCAATAATAGCTGGAGTATTTTCATTTTAAACTACATACAATAAAAAGCAGTTGTCTAAAACTGTTATAAATATTTAATAATTATTATATATATTTTTTTACATTTAATAAATGTCGCCTGGATGAACAGAATCATTTTCTTAAAAAAAAATGAAAAAAAAAAACTGACCCCAAACTTCATCATAATTTTACGCAGTCCTACACTCATGCATACACACATACAGTGCAAGCGCACATGTGAGCAAGCAAACGGCGCGCACGCACGCACACACACACACACACACACACACACACACACACACACACACACACACACACACACACACACACAGTAAATCCTCTTTTATCCCTCACTGAACTCATTCTCGGGTGGCCTCGACCGCTGCGCTCCGTCAGATGGCACTTTTGGCCCTGATGTACAGCTCCAGCGCAGACGCTGCTCCCTAATCAAACTATGGATTTAACATTCAGTCAGAGAAACCCATCGCCAGCAGAGCCGCCCTTATAGACCCTTTTAAAATTACCGGGTTTAAAGATTATAAACTACATACGTAAATACATATGAATGTACAAAATATTCAAAACTTTTACAAATGAGATCAAAACTCATCATATTGATTTTGCCAGCTCACATTGCTAGTTTCGTGCTGAACAATTCATCTGTGCATGTCATTAACAATAAACCATAGCTTGCCCTTGTAATCTTTCATTGAAATCTGCAAATGCACTTTCTGTTTGTTTTCAATTAAATTCTCAGATTAGGTCTGTCTAAGGTAGTGGGCGTGGCTAACCTACTTAACCACGCCCCTCCAGCTGTCAGTTTTGACAGAAATGGTGAGGAGGAGGAGTCTGTTAGGTTGTAACAACTCTTCCCAAACCATCTATTGAATGAAACGCCTACTTTACTACATCCAATCAGCTCGCAGTAGGGAAAAAAAAGCCACGCCCACGGTTTATCATTTAATATTCTGTTTCTGTAAGAACTGCATCACAATAAATAAAGCAGTCGCAGCTTCCAGTTCATGCAGTCTTTAAAGATTATGATGACCGTTAAGCACCTCATCTTGTGAAAAGGCAGTAAGCTGAGCTCCACACACACTGTCTGCAGATGCCGAGCGTGCTCATACAGTCCTTCAGCTGATGCACAGCGCTCTCGAAGGGAGAGACTCACTGGATGGACTACATGAGTGCGCTTCATCTGAGAGAGAGCAGCTTTACAAAACATCACCTGAATACTGTATGAACGCACATCTACACGCAGCCAGTGATCTATTTAAGTCTTGTGCCATGTTTAAAATCATATGGTAAAATCCCCATAACACACATCCTCTGCATTATTTGACTACACACACAGACTTCATTAACAATTATTACAGCTTCGCTATTATCTGACTGTGGTTCCGGTTTCAGATCCGGATATTGATCGGTCTGAGGTGAAGCTCTGTAACACACACACACACACATACACGTATGCATTAATATTTAATTAAGGTTAATCCTGCAACATAAACCTCTCGCTGGGCACGACACATTCATTATGATTACAGTCAATGCACTGAGCTGTAGAGACTGCAGGTGAACCACAAGCGTTTACTGCGCTCGTATATGTGAAATGCATGACATGTGGCTAAATTACTCCTCCCCCAGTAAAAGTGTCATTCTTTTTCAAAATATTTCCCAAGACAGGCTTTATTCTGACACATTTTTAATAATAGCTCATTTCTAATAACTCATTGATCATTGCCATGTTGACAGTGCACAATATTTGACTGGATATTTTGCAAGATACTAGTATTCAGCCACACATTTAGTAGGTTAATTAGGTTAACTAGGCAAGTTATGTTAATTAAGCAAGTTGTTGGACAAGAGTGCCTTATTCAATAGGAAATCAAATAAGTTATAATTCAATAGTAAGCTAATAATATTGAGCTTTTAAATTAATTATATTGCACACGCACACATAGACAGACACTAAGGCCCCGTTTACACTAGTGCGTTTTAGTTTTAAAACGGCGTTTTAGAATGAAAACGATCCGCGTCCACAACAACGTTTCACTCGCTGAAACCGCTGAAAACGCACATCACGTGACCACACACACACTCTCGGGCAAGCGCTGCAGCCCATCTACCCAGGTGAGCTTTGCTAGTCGGACTTCTCATCAAGCATCTCCCGCTGGATCTAATCTCACTATATTTATTAAACGGGATATTTCATTCATCTTGTTGTCTTTATCTAACGACATATTCCCTGACTTTGGTCATTGGAATCTATTACTTGTTCTCAGGTAACGTGTTTTGGCTGAGCGCAAAGATGAGTTAATGATTAATGTAACCACGTAGCCTATTCTGTATATTGACTGATCGCTTGTCTTTATTTCCTATAATGTATAAACGTATTGTACGCTATACTTTTATAATGGCTATTATCGATTAATAAACCTGATATTCAGCAGAAAAGAGGGTGCATTTCGTATTTTCACTGAAACTGAAAGGAGGCAGTTGTTATCGGCTCCGTTTTGTTATAAATATCCACACAGTGATGATGAAGCTCATAAATGCAGCACGACGTCTCAACATTTCTGCTGTCTGTTAAGTTGCTAATACCAAAATAAAAATAGGCAGTTCCTTAAATCATGTTTCAGGGCTTGAAATTACCCTTTTTGCTTGGTAGCACTGGTGCTCCTAACTTTAAAAATTTAGGCACATCAGCCAAAATTTAGTCGCACCCACCAATTAAGAGCACCGTTACTACAAGTTTTATACAAACATATTTATTGTATTTGAAATCAACACTAATCAAACTAACAAGCAAAAAAAAAAAATTATATATATATATATATATATATATATATATATATATATATATATATATATATATATATATATATATATATATATATATATATATATAAATGCAAGCTTGAGGAAAATATGTCTCAACGAAATCCCGTTATCACAAGAAAATATATTTTTATAACAGAACTGAGTGAGCAAAAGATACACGGAGCGCTCACCTGCCCTGCACGCACTGCTTAAATGAATCTGTTAACGGTATAACTGTGCTGTTCTCACAAGTGCTGTCTGATATTGCACTAATGCTTTTGAAACATATTGTTGCTTATTATATGCATACATGTTAATAGCAATACCTGTTTATTTTTATGAGTAGCAATATTTGTTTACTCAATGCAAGCCCGTTCGCGATGGTTTACGTGGTGTTCAATTTTACATATAGCTGTCCCTTGCATGGCGGACAGCATCTGGCGACGGAGCAACAGCGTTTTGGAATGAAAACAGCCTCTCCAGTGTTTTCAAAACGCTTAGTTTTTGGCGCTCGAAAACTCCAGCGTAGTGTGGACGGTTGCCGTAACCGTAGCAAAACTTATACGTTTTAAAACAAAAACGCATTCGTGTAAACAGGGCCTTACTCACAATAGACACTAGATCCAGGCATCCATTGTGTGAAATCAACTGGCTGGATGTGCATTATCCTGATTACTACATGCACTGTATAAAAACAAAACAAAGAAACATTGACAACTTTAAATTGTACGGCAACTGCATGGCTTTATTAAGCTGACTCAACTTAAATTGAGTCATCTACAGAACTACAGTGGTTAAAGTTGACTGAACTCAGAAAAGCTGTGCAACAAGTTCTCTTACAATTAAGTCGAGTCAACTTTTTATTTTTTTACAGTGTGAACATTGTTCTGAGCTGTAATAGTTTATTAACTCTTTGATTAAACACAAAGCTGACAGAAAGTAAAACAGCTGATGGAGTATACACTAACCTGCACATTATTCAGACACTAGATGGCGCCAAACAGTCTAAAAAACTGCAACAGCTAACAGAAATTAAAAAAGCTGATGGAGGATACACTAACCTGCATATCATTCAGTCACAAGAGGGTGCCAAACGAAAACAGCGGATGGAGTATACACTAACCATTAACCAACATACCATTCAGTCACAAGAGGGCACCAAACAGTCAAAAAGACACAAAGCTGACAGAAATTAAAACAGCTGATGGAGTATACACTAACCTGTGCATTATTCAGTCGCTAGATGGTGCTAAAAATGCAAAGCAGAGAGAAACAAAAACCGCTGATGGAGTATACACTAACCTAGATATCATTCAGTCACATGATGGCACCAAATTGTCAAAAACACAAAGCTGACATAAACGAAAACTGCTGATGGAGTATACACTAACCTGTGCATTATTCAGACACTAGATGGTGCTAATAATGCAAAGCTGAGAGAAACTGAAACAGCTGATGAAGTATACACTAACCTACATATCATTCAGTCACAAGAGGGCGCCAAACAGACGGAAAAAAAGCAGGAGAGACAAACAAGCATATACATATGGATGCGAGCATGGTTGTGGTTGTTATCTGGGAATAACATACAGTGGAATGTCACGATCAACCAATCAGAATCAAGTAGCGCTGCACAACCTTGGGGAAAAAAATATAATAAATCGAGCATTGCGATATTTGGTTATTCTCCTGTATATATTACGATATACGCACAATTTTACCAGATGACTTGAACATTTCTAGTTGGAAATAACTGATCATTTCAGATCTGCATCTGCATAAAGTCTAATAGTCAATCTATAAACACGATAAATAATTTGATTTAATTTAAATAAACAGTGTTTTATCATTATATCGAGTCTAACGCTATTGAAGTACAGTAATTATGAATATTAAAAAATATTTAAATGAAATTAATCATTATTAAAACGTACAAGGGTACAATTTTAAATGCCTTTGAACATCATTATAGAGTCACAGGCCTCAAAAACACATGCAGATGATCAACTCGAATACAAACTCAATACTGCACATCCAACGATGGGATTACTGTGAATGATATAGATGCTGAAACCATATATTGTGCAGTCTTCAACTGTATGTGCAGATCTCAGGTCAGTGCCTGCATTTAGATTGGATCGAGTGTGTTTGCAGCACTATCAGCCCCATCAGACACACACACACACAGTAAAACATGAAGCCGACGAGGGTCTAATAAAGCAGAACACGCTTTGCTGTGGCTGCGATTTCCTTCTGAACCTCGATGTACACACACACACACACACACACACACACACACACACACACACACACACACACACGTGCAGCTAATTAACTAGCTGGTAAAGCTGCAGTCGCTGCACTTCTGTAGTTGCTCACACACTTCACCAGCTTGACACAATTACAACAACACACACCTCTGAGAGACACTCTGACACACACACAGATTAAAATGTCAGAACAGCTGGCAACATCTTTGCATGCGGTGTGTATTATCAAACCCGAGGCGAGTGTTTTTCACTGTGTGTGTGTGAATTAATTTCACCTGAAGAGATCCAGAACAACAGGAATCTCCTGAAGTTACCATAGAAACACAGAGAGAAAACACACACACATACACACACACACACACATACACACACGCACATATACACCTTACAAACACAGAGGAAACACACAGACACACACACAGAGACATAAAAAGCATACAGACACATTGGAAATCCACCCACAGACAGAGACACAACAGAAACACACTAAGAGGAATCAAACGCGCACACACACAGTGTTAAGAGTTCATTAGTTTATGTTACACGGTTAAAAATGCTGAGTTGTCAGAACTCAACATTGAGCCAAACATGGACAAACCCAATGGGTTAATTTTAATTACATTTAAATTACACTTTTTAACCCAATTGTTAAATAATATACTACTAACTACTACTACAACTACTACTACTACTACTAATAATAATAATAATAATAATAACAATAATAATAACAATAATAATAGAAATAATAATAATAATAATAATAATTTAAGATAATTATAAAAAATAATAAAATAATGAAAATATAGCAATAACAAGTATAATAAAACATTATAATAAAAATAATATTAATAAATATAAATAATAAGACAATAAAATAATAATAATGATAAATAATAATAATAGAAAATATTAATGATAATAAAACAACAAGAATAATAAAAATTATAATAAAAGAAAATAATAAAATATTATTATTATTATTATTATTAATATTAGTAGTATTATTAATAATAATAATAATAAAACAATAATAATACAATTTAAATAATAATAATATTAATAGTACTAATAATAATTATTATTATAAAATTTATAATAATAATAATGGAAATAACAATAATAATAATAATAATAATAATTATTATTATTATTATTATTATTATTATTATTATTATTATTATTATTATTATTTATAATAATAATAATATTAATATTAATAATCATTTAAAATAATAATTATAAAAAAATAATAAAATGAAAATATAGCAATAACATGTATAATAAAACATTATAATAAAAAATTATATTAATAAATATGAATAATAAGACAATAAAAATAATAATAATGATAAATAAAAATAATAGAAAATATTAATGATAAAAAACAACAAGAATAATAAGAATTAGAATAAAAGAAAATAATAAAATATTAATAATAATAATAATAATAAAACAACAATAATAAAATTCGAATAATAATAATAATAATAGTACTAATAATAATTATTATTATAAAATTAATAATAATAATAGTGGCACAGTGGCTCAGTGGTCAGTGTCGCCTCACAGCAAGAAGGTCACTGGTTCGAGTCCCGTCTGTGTCAGTTGACGTTTCTGTGTGGAGTTTGCATGTTCTCCCCGTGTTGGCGTGGGTTTCCTCCAGGTGCTCCGGTTTCCCTCAGTTCAAACACATGTGCTATAGGGCAATTGATGAACTAATTTGACCGTAGTGTGTGTGTGTGTGTGTGTGTGTGTGTGTGTGTGTGCGTGTGTGTGTGTGTGTGTGTGTGTATACAAGAGTGTATGGGTGTTTTCTAATACTGGGTTGTGGCTGGAAGGGCATTCAAATAAATAAGTAAAATATATGCTGGATAAGTTGTCGGTTCATTCCGCTGTGGCGACCCCTGATTAATAAAGCGATTAAGCCAAAAAAAATTTGTGAGTGGGTGAATAATAATAATAATCATAATAATAACAAAACTGATTAATAATGTGCTATTCTTGAACTCAAAGTGCTGCAGTGTATATAAAAAACAAGTATGTTGACCATAAGTTGACCTATGACTACCCAGCATTTTTTGTGTAGCTAATTTAAAAACAACATGGAAATAAACGATGAGGAAATCAGTGTCTCCAAATTAAAATATATCACAGACTGAAAGACCTGAGCAATGTGTGTGTGTGTGTGTGTGTGTGTGTTATAAAAGCTCTCAGAGCAGCATACCATAAATATTTCAGCGCATCTGAAAAGATGACAAGCTTTCGCTCTCCATAACTCACTCTCTGACCACAGACAGAAAAACTGCATTTATTTAAAGGTCAAAGAGGAAAGACTGTGTGTGTGTGTGTGTGTGTGTGTGTGTGTGTGTGTGTGTGTGTGTGTGTGTGTGTGTGTGCTTAGTTGGAGTCTCATCCTATGAGTCCAGGCCTGACAACACCACAACACACACACACACACAGATGTGTCTTTGTGCTCGTCCTTGTGTCTGAGTGTGTGTGATGATGAACACTGTGCTCTTTGTGAGATGGTCCCGAGGCATCCATGTGTGTGTTTAGGACACAGCCGTGGGAACATTCAAACAGGAGCGTCCAGTGGCATATGATCAGCATGTGACAGTCGCACATATTCACACACACACACACACACACACACACACACACACACACACACACACACACACACACACACACACACACACACACACACACACACACACACACACACACACACACACACACACACACACACACACACACACACACTACGGACAATTTAGCCTACCCAATTCACCTGTACCACATGTCTTTGGACTGTGGGGGAAACCGGAGCACACGGAGGAAACCCACACGAACACAGGGAGAACATGCAAACTCCATCGAACCAGCGACCTTCTTGCTGTGAGGCGACAGCACTACCTACTGCGCCACTACGTCGCCCTATCAACATATTTGTAAAACTAAAATGTAATTTTATACACAATTACATTTACATTTTTACCAGAGAAAAAAATGGAACTGAATAATCCGTATCTTCATTTCTCTTTGCTTTTATTCATCCTAAACCATAAAAAAAATCCAGACATGCTAAGAGATAGAGAAGATAGTGTAGATTTTTATTATTATTATTATTATTATTATTATTAATTATTATTGTTAGAATTATCAAATCTATTATCTGTTTTTCTTTTTGGTCATTTATTTCTTAATGTAAGTTACTTAGTTAATTATATACATTTATTTATATAAATTTATTTTTATATATTTATATATATATATATATATATATATATATATATATATATATATATATATATATATATATATATATATATATATATATATATTTATATATATATATATATATATATATATATATATATATATATATATATATATATATATATATATATATAAATAAATAATAAATAAATTAATTAAATAATTAATTACATTACATTTAAGATTTTTAAAATTACATCACGGGGAGAACATGCAAACTCCACACAGAAACACCAGCTGACCCAGCCAGGACTCAAATCAGCGACCTTCCTGCTGTTATGTCACAGTGCTACTCACTGAGCCACCGTGTCACCCCCTATAAAGTTTAAATTAATTTTATTAATATTTTAATACTCTATATATATTTTGTAATATGAATATTCACCCTCATGCTTTAAATGAATTAGTCAGTGCTGAATGAAACTATTAAATAAGAATCTGCCTGACCTTAAACACCCAAAAACCAAAACCCGTGCAAAACAACAGACGAACAGACACTGATTATCAAAACGTACACCGTGCCATCTGTAATAATCCAAACACGTCTGATCTACACTGATGAATCCGAGTAGCAATCAATAGTAATTCATAAAGACAGGCATCAGAATCAGTGTGTGTGCATGTGTGTGTGTGTGTGTGTGTGTTCTCAGCCAGATCTCATGCTGAGTCACTAATTACAGACATGTAGAGCTCAGCATAACACACGCAACAACCAGCAGCGCAGTGATGTGAGTGTGTGTGTGTGTGTGTGTGTGTGTGCATGTGTGTGTGTGTGTGTGTGTGTGATTAACCTCCACGGCTCACATCACAGCCAATGCCTCAACTGGAGTGATAACACTCAATCCAGTGTACGTGTGTGTGTATATGTGTGTTTGTTCATCTTTTATTACACTGCATATTTTTTATTGTTTCATCAAGTCAAGCATCTCTGTTAAAGTCTCGTCGTTTCATTGCACTGTATTTTACGTTTGTGCGTTTATGCATTTAGCAGATGCTCTGTTTTCTGCTTTACCCAATTAAGCATCCTCATTATTACTGCCATGTCATTGGATTTTGATGCATTTTTCATTTAAGCATTTTGCTAAGGAGTGCATGATGTTTAATGTCTGTGATTATGTCCTAATATTGTTGTTTTGATTATGTGAGATAAGGCGTTATGAAGCATGTCAATTACCTTTGCTGAAACACTGTAAAAAGCATGCTTTGTGTGACGCAGTCCATTTAAATGCTGCTAAAATTAATCTATAACTCAAGTTATGAAAGAAAATATATATTAAAAAGTATTTAAGAGTTTGTTTTTATATATTTATAGCATGATATGATATGATTTCACACAAGCATGTCGTTTCCTGAATGTCAGCAGCAATTCAGTCATAAAAGAGCCAACTGGTCTTCTTCTGAATGAATCAGCGGTTTTGAACAAATACTTTGAAAGAATGATTCAATGATTCGCTCACTAAGACTGGGATTTGTTGCCACATTAGGTAGTTTTAACTTCATGTTTAATAATTTATTACAGGACTAAATCAACCAAGAACAAAACAAAAACAGTCCTGTTTTGTAAAAATAAAATAAAAACATTTAAGTATTAATTACTATTTGGTTGTTCTGCTTCTGTCTGCTAGTTTTATTAAATTAAATTAAAATTAATCAAAATTAATTAAAATAAAATAAAATTTTAATTAAATAATTTATAATTTTTGTTTAAAATTATATATTTTAATTTTAATGTATATATATATATATATATATATATATATATATATATATATATATATATACATACACAAAACTATAAATAAATATATAATAATAAATATAAATAAAAAAAAAAAAAAAAAAATATATATATAATATAAATATTTATATATGAATATCATTAAATATAAATATATTTTCTAATATATATATATATATATATATATATATATATATATATATATATATATTCTAAAATATATATATATATATATATATATATATATATATATATATATATATATATATAAAATACATAAAGCATCAAATTAAATTAAATACATAAAATAAAAAATAAATAATGAGAGATATGTTTGTCAATTTTGCACACTTTTAATGTTGTAATTCTCTTAAGAATTATACCAACCAAGCTTTTTTTATTAATGCATTTTATATGTAGACAAATATTACATTTTTAAAAAAATTAAAAATGTATATTTAAATAAAATAAAATAATTTAATTAAATTAAAAATAACAATAAAATTGAAAATAAAATGAAAAATAAAATAAAAGGAAATTAATGTGTGTTGCGAACTGTTCTGCATTGAAACCGGTTGCAACTTGGCTTCAACATAAATCTGAATAATCTCTTCCTAAACAAAGCTCACGATAAGAGTAATCAATACTTTATGTCGAATGCTTTATGTTTGGGTTTTGATCATATCAAGTATCAGTAAACAGCAATAATAACTGATTCAGGCCATGTTCAAGCAAGAGAAAGATCAGGTGTCTCTATAAAGCATCCTCTGTGCAGGGGCAGAGGTCAGAGAGGTCAGAGAGGTCAGCGGGTCAATCCTCAGCTTATAGCAAGTTTAACTTCTAAAAACAGCTCCGAGGATCAGCGACACACAACCATCCGTCACTTCATTCTGCTTCACATCTGACACTGTCTGAACTTTGCATGTGCCGGAGTGTATCTGTGTTTATGTCTGTGCATCTTTGTGTTACTCTGTTTGTGCGCACGTCTATGAGTGTGTCGGTATGTGTGTGCATTTGTGTTTATATATCTGTGTGTAGGTCTGTGTTTTTGTGTGTATGTGCATCAACAGTATGTATGTGTGTGTACATGTATGTCTGTGTGTGTATGTTTGCATGTATAGGTCTGTGTTTGCATGTGTCTGTGTGTATACAGTATGTCCATGTTAGTGTCTCTGTCTGTGTGTGTGTGTTTGCATGTGTCTAAGTATCTGTGTGTCTATTTCTGCATGTGTGTTTTTATGTCTGTCTGTGCGTGTGTGTGTGTGTGTGTGTGTCCATGTCTGTTGGGCTCAGTTGGCTGGTCCATCTGTTGTTTCTGTGTCCAGACTGACTGCCCTGCACTGTAAACCCAGACGGGCCGAGCTGAAGACGGGTCAGGGGCGTCCAGACATGCTGCAGATCAGCAGGATTAACTCCGCTTCACACACACACACACGCACACACAACCATCCAAAAGACTCCTAAACCCACTTAAAGCTAATTAATAAAGCTCTAAAGAGCATGCAGACTGGCGGCCTTTGGAAAATCCAGACACACTACAGTAGGTGTGTGTGTGTGTGTGTGTGTGTGTGTGTGTGTGTGTGTGTGTGTGTGTGTGTGTGTGTGTGTGTGTGTGTGTGTGTGATCTAAACAACTGATCACGAGACTAATAACATCAACACAACTCAGGAGTCCTCACATGAATGGTGATCTGGGTAGGGTTTCAGTAGCTGCTCGTAAGTTCTTCCTTAAACGGGAAGGTAAAGTCCACACTAAAGGCTTAGTAACTACTAGCTAGTTAGTAACTAAATTTGCCCTTATTTACTACCATGTTCTTAAGGCAAGCCATAGTTATTAGGTACAAAGCTCTCCGTAAAGTTATGCTTAGTCGCACTGAATGAAGCATAAGAGTGACAGCAGCAGTAGAGGTGTAGTGAGGAGCACTTCAGTGATGGACTGTCTCACACACACACACACACACACACACACACACACAGAACATGAAGCTGCTGCTAGAGACTCATTCACATCTTCAGTCGCTCTCGCAGGGATGGACACAGAGTCTGTCGTCTATTTCACATCTCACTGAATCCATCATGTGATGCTCCACTGAGCCCTTACACTCCTGCCAGCCCACAACACACACTTTATACACACACATGTACACACTCACACATATATATACACACGATTTTACACAAATGTAAACATACACTTCTACACAAATGAAGACAACCCCAACCAACACATACACACACATGTACACACACACACACACATATATTTATACACACCCTTTTACACAAATGTAAACATACACTTCTACACAAATGTAGACAACCTCAACCAACACATACACACACATGTACACACACACACACACACATATATTTATACACACCCTTTTACACAAATGTAAACATACACTTCTACACAAATGTAGACAACCTCAACCAACACATACACACACATGTACACACACATGTACACACACACACACACACACACACACACACACACACACACACACACACACACATATTTATACACACCCTTTTACACAAATGTAAACATACATTTCTACACAAATGTAGACAACCGCAACCAACACATACACACACATGTACACACACACACACACATATTTATACACACCCTTTTACACAAATGTAAACATACACTTCTACACAAATGTAGACAACCTCAACCAACACATACACACACATGTACACACACACACAAACACGTATATTTATACACACCCTTTTACACAAATGTAAACATACACTTCTACACAAATGTAGACAACCTCAACCAACACATACACACACATGTACACACACACACACACACATATATTTATACACACCCTTTTACACAAATGTAAACATACACTTCTACACAAATGTAGACAACCTCAACCAACACATACACACACATGTACACACACATGTACACACACACACACACACACACACACACACACACACACACACACACACACACACACACATATTTATACACACCCTTTTACACAAATGTAAACATACATTTCTACACAAATGTAGACAACCGCAACCAACACATACACACACATGTACACACACACACACACATATTTATACACACCCTTTTACACAAATGTAAACATACACTTCTACACAAATGAAGACAACCCCAACCAACACATACACACACATGTACACACACACACACACATATATTTATACACACCCTTTTACACAAATGTAAACATACACTTCTACACAAATGTAGACAACCTCAACCAACACATACACACACATGTACACACACACACACACACATATATTTATACACACCCTTTTACACAAATGTAAACATACACTTCTACACAAATGTAGACAACCTCAACCAACACATACACACACATGTACACACACATGTACACACACACACACACACACACACACACACACACACACACACACACACACACACACATATTTATACACACCCTTTTACACAAATGTAAACATACATTTCTACACAAATGTAGACAACCGCAACCAACACATACACACACATGTACACACACACACACACATATTTATACACACCCTTTTACACAAATGTAAACATACACTTCTACACAAATGTAGACAACCTCAACCAACACATACACACACATGTACACACACACACAAACACGTATATTTATACACACCCTTTTACACAAATGTAAACATACACTTCTACACAAATGTAGACAACCTCAACCAACACATACACACACATGTACACACACATGTACACACACACACACACACACACACACACACACACACACACACACACACACACACACACACACACACACACACACACACACACACATATTTATACACACCCTTTTACACAAATGTAAACATACATTTCTACACAAATGTAGACAACTCCAACCAAAACACACACACACACATATATTTATACACACCCTTTTACACAAATGTAAACATACACTTCTACACAAATGAAGACAATCCCAACCAACACATACACACACATGTACATACACACACACATATTTATACACACCCTTTTACACAAATGTAAACATACACTTCTACACAAATGTAGACAACCTCAACCAACACATACACACACATGTACACACACACACACACACATGTACACACATGTACACACATGTACACACACACACACACACACACACACACACACACACACACACATATATTTATACACACCCTTTTACACAAATGTAAACATGCATTTCTACACAAATGTAGACAACTCCAACCAAAACACACACACACATATATTTATACACACCCTTTTACACAAATGTAAACATACACTTCTACACAAATGAAGACAACCTCTACCAACACATACACACACATGTACATACACACACACACACATACACACACACACATATATTTATACACACCCTTTTACACAAATGTAAACATACACTTCTACACAAATGTAAACAACTCCAACCAACACACACACACACACACATTTACACACACATGTACACACACATGTACACACACACACACACACACACACACACACACACTTATAAAGTGCCCTTTTGGGTCCCACTTTACATTAAGTGGCCTTAACTAATATGTACTTAAACAGGTATTAATAGTTTATTACAATGTACTTATTGTGTAAATACATGCATTTATTGTGTACTTATGCTTGATTGAATACCTGTATGTAATTACATCTGTAACTAACTTCTGTAATACATTTGTAAATACACTGTTGACCATCCCTACACCTTAACCCACCCTTAAACTTACCCATACCACCAAACCTGTCCATAACCCAACCTCTATCCCAACTCAAAAGCACCACAAGTGTTCTCAAATACATCATAAACACAGTAAGTACATTGTATTTATTTTTTGATGCAAGTGCATAGTAGTTAAGGACACTTAATATAAAGTGGGACCCTCTTTTGAAATGGAATTGTGATGTCTGACGCCAACATTTGTCAAGATGTCCAATACCAGACGGTAACACAAACAGTAAACAAGTCAAACATAAGTAAAACAATAGCGACTGAAACCCGAGATCTGAAAAATGCCTTTCCACAGAGCAACAATGCGATCCTGTTTACCACAGCAATCAAAACTACCAACTGTGAACAATAAAAACCACAATGCACTGACTAAATCATCTCTAAATGTCTACCGTGGCTATCAGCAGTAAACCGATGGCTAAAATACAGTCTCAAGCACAGCAACTGCATCTAATCAGCATTAAATCACTGGATAATGACATGCCTTACTTTTAAAGCAAGCATTAAAACAGCATCACTTTGACCAACAGCGCGCGCAGTCCAAACCATGTCAGATGAGCAAGAGAACAGCTTCAGACTTTCATGAAGAATTCGACACACTTTATTATTCATTGGAAGCCTGTGCACTGATAAATCTCCAATAATAGACTAGGAATAGAAATAAAGGGGGCCTAATATGTCCTCTTCCCATATAAAATAAGTCTCTGATGTCTCTAGAGTGTGTGTGTGTGTGTGTGTGTGTGTGTGTGTGTGTGTGTGTGTGTGTGAAGTTTCAAATCAAAATAGCACACAGATCTTTTCTAGCTCTCTGAATCTGACCCTTTTAGGTTTCGATCCTAATTGTGGTGACTGTCGCTTTAAATGCAAATGAGATTGTGCCTTTTTTAAAAAGAGGGCGGAGCTGTAAACATCTGTCTCAGCATAGAGGCAGATTTAAAACTAATTGTGGGCGGCTGCTTCTCACAGGGCTGTTTATGCTAATGAGGTGGAGATGGTCACTAGTGGGCGGGGCTTTCGCCCTTTGATGACACGTATAAAGGGAGAATGTCAATCAAAGTGTTTCTGCACACTGTTTATATCAAGTCTGGTTATACAAACTAGACTTAATGTTTACCATTAGAGGCTGTCTATATTCACACACCGCCAACACATAACTGTTCTTTAAACCCCTTGTAAAAGTGATTTTACAAGGGGTTTAGAAGAAACTAAATAAAATGAGATTTGATTTTAAGTTCCCTTTAATGACGTTGTCAGCTGTTTATTTTTGCTGGTTTCATAATATCTGAAAATACCTCCACCACATTTTCAAGAAGAACAAAACTTGGGAATTATGAGCAGCAATTAATTACATGCAAAATGACCAGAAACATACAATCACCCCAAAGATAGCATGATAAAACAAATGTTTTCTGCAAAAACAAGCATGAAGATAAGACAACTTTCTACTTCTTGAAGTTTCTGCCAACCCGACTCTACATCACAACTTTTCATTCCAGATGGATGGGGCAACCATTCCAAAATGGTGAAAAGCCTTGGAGTAACGATTGATGACCAACTAAACTTCTCTGACCACATCTCTAGAACTGCTCGATCGTGCAGATTCACACTCTAAAACATCAGAAAGATCCGACCCTTCTTATCTGAACATGCAGCTCAACTCCTTGTTCAAGCTCTTGTTCTCTCCAGACTGGACTATTGCAACTCTCTACTAGCCGGGCTTCCAGCTAACTCTATCAAGCCTCTTCAGCTGCTTCAGAACGCAGCAGCACGAGTAGTCTTTAATGAACCTAAAAGAGCACATGTCACTCTGCTGCTCATCCGTTTGCACTGGCTGCCAGTTGCTGCTCGCATCAAATTCAAAGCTCTGATGTTTGTTTACAAAAGCGACTTCTGGCTTTGCTGCTTTTTATCTGCTCTCACTTCTGCAGATGTATGTGCCCTCCAGAAACTTGCGTTCTGTGAATGAACGTCGCCTCGTGGTTCCATCCCAAAGAGGGAAGAAATCACTTTCCCGAACTCTCGCGTTCAATCTGCCCAGTTGGTGGAATGAACTGCCTAACTGCATCAGAACAGCAGAGTCACTCGCTGTCTTCAAGAAACGACTAAAAACCCAAATATTTAGTCTCCACTTTCCTTCCTAATCTGCAATTGCCTCTCTGGCTCCACCGCTAACTGTATTACAAAAAAAAATTACTAATGTTTTACTTCTTACACTTTACACACCTGAAACTTGCCTACAGCACTTATTAGGGACCGAGCACCGAAACGGTGCGTAGGCCCTATTGGAATTGCTCCGTTTATTATTATTATTATTATTATTATTATTATTATTATTATTCTCCTCCGGAATGAATCGCGATTTTGAGGGGCTAAACATGGCCGAAAACTCACGCAACTTTGCACACGCCTCAGAAGTGGCGAAAATTTACGTTTATTATGGGCTTCGGAAGTGGGCGTGGCAAAATGACTCGACAGCGCCACCTAGAAAAATTAAACGGACGAGCCCCCGATCCACGAATCACGCACATGCACGAAAATTGGCACACACCTCAAACATGCCAAAACATACGAAAAAGTCTCTTGGAGCCATATCTCAAACCCAACAGGAAGTCGGATATTTTTTACTTCCTGCGGCGAAAAAGTGGCGTTTTTGCCATTTCCAGGCGTTGTATTTTAACGAACTCCTCCTAGGGATTTTATCCGATCGACACCAAAATTGGGTTTTGATATCTAAAGGCCTTGGCGATGTTAAATTGCGAAGCTTTAGAGTTTTCGTCGATGGGCGTGTCCGTGGCGGCCTCGCAAACTTTGACGATTCGCCACAAAACAGGAAGTCGTTATAACTCAGGCATGCATTATCCGATCTGCCTCAAAATTCATACGCTTGATAAGCGTCCTGACCTGAACACGTTTACATGCCAATATCCAGATACAGTTACAGCGCCACCTGCTGGCCACAGGAAATGACATGATTTACGGAATTATAAACTCCTCCCACAAATTTTATCGTATCAACACCAAAATTGAGTGGTGTTATCTGAAAGCTTTAGCGATGTTATATTGTGAAGATCTAGAGTTTTCGCAGAGGGGCGTGTCCATGGCGGTATGACAAACCTCAACGCTTCGCCATGGAACAGGAAGTCCTTATAACTCAACCACACAATGTCCGATCTGCCTGAAACTTCACATGGTTGATAAACGTCATCTCTTGAACACATCCACATAACAATATTGAAGTGGGCGTGGCAAAATGACTCGACAGCGCCACCTAGAAAAATTAAATGGACGAGCCCCCGATCTACGAATCACGCACATGCACAAAAATTGGCACACACCTCAAACATGGAAAAACATACGAAAAAGTCTCTTGGAGCCATATCTCAAACCCAACAGGAAGTCGGATATTTTTAACTTCCTGTGGCGAAAAAGTGGCGCTTTTGCCATTTCCAGGCGTTGTATTTTAACGAACTCCTCCTAGGGATTTTATCTGATAAACACCAAAATTGGGTTTTGTCATCTTAAAGCCTTGGTGATGTTAGATTGCGAAGCTTTAGAGTTTTCATCGATGGGCGTGTCCGTGGCGGCCTCGCAAACTTTGATGATTCGCCACAAAACAGGAAGTCTTTATAACTCTGGCATGCAATATTCGATCTGCCTCAAAATTCACACATTTAATAACAGTCCTGACCTGATCAGGTTTACGTGCTGATATCCAGTTACAGCTATAGCGCCACCTGCTGGCCACAGGAAATGACATGTTTGACACTCTAACAAACTCCTCCCACAAACTTTCCCGTATCAGCACCAAAATAGAGTGAAGTCATCTGAAAGCTCTAGCGATGATATATTGTGAAGATCTAGAGTTTTTGCAGAGGGGCGTGTCTGTGGTGGCATGACAAACCTCAACGCTTCGCCATGGAACAGGAATTTCTTATAACTCAACCACACAATGTCTGATCTGCCTGAAACTTCACATGATTGATAAAAGTCCTCTCCTGAACACATCCACATAACAATATTGAGTCAGTCATAGCGCCACCTGCTGGCAGAAGGTAGTTTGGCTTGTAACTCGGCCACACAATGTCAGATCTGCCTAAAATGTCACATGGTTGATAAAAGTCCTCTCCAAAACACATCTACATAATAATATTGAGTCAATCATAACGCCACCTGCTGGCAGAAGGTAGTTTGGCTTATAACTCAGCCACACAATGTCCCATGTGCCTGAAATTTTACATGGTTGATAAGATTCCTCTCCGGAAGACATCTACATGCCAATCTTAAGTCACAGTTATAGCGCCACCTGCTGACAGATGGTAGTTTGCAGTATAACTCAACCACACAAAGTCCGATCTGGCTGAAACTTCACAAGTTTGATAAAAGTCCTCTCCTGAACACATCTACATAACAACATTGAGTCTGTCATAGCGCCACCTGCTGACAAAAGGCAGTTTGGCTTATAACTCAGCAAAACAATGTCCGATCTGCCTGAAACTTCACATGGTTGATAAGTTTCCTCTCCTGAAGACATCTACATGCCAATCGTGAGTCACAGTTATAGCGCCACCTGCTGACAGGAGGAAATTTGGCATAAATCTGTTATTTTCTCAGATTTTTTTATTATATCGGCTTAAATTATTACTGTTCGCTGTTCTCTGTCATCCTGAGGCCACCGGGCGGCGGTGAGCCCGAGTGCGAGGTCCCTATCATCGCTGCTTGCAGCTTTAATTCATTGTTGCTCTTCTAGTTGTGTAAATTGCTTCCTTGTCCTCATTTGTAAGTCGCTTTGGATAAAAGTGTCTGCTATATGACTAAAGGTAAATGTAAATGAAAACTTTGCCATCATCAAATGCAAAACAGCGATAAAGGGGTAGTTCAAGCATATACACAAATGCTGTCATCCGTTATTCAACCTTGATAAGTTCTTGTATTAAACAGAAAAGAAGATATTTAGAAAAATGTTGGAAAACAGTAAACATTGACTTTCATAGTGTTTGTTTTTCCGGAAACACTTTAGTTTAGGTCACACCTGGCTTCCTACCGGCTTTTTATTAAGAGATTAACTATTATTATTAGTTATAAACTATGATCTTAATCAAACCCAAAACCTATACCCCACTACTACCTTATTAATTATTAATAAGCATTTAATTATTCGTCTGTAGAGCTAATATAGTCTTAATTAATGGTTTGTAAGCAGCGTGAATTGTGGATTGAAAAAAAAAAAGTGTTACGATTTTCCTATTATGGAAGTCAATGGTTACCGGTTTCCAACATTCATCAAAATATCTCCTTTTGCGTTTACTAAAAAAGAGAAATATGTGGAGCCACTTTTTTTTGGCTCAACATCACTTTATGAGGTGATATTCTGTCTTACCTTCTTCATTCTGCCGTTTCGTGTTCCTGCGAAAACCACTGTGTTTCCCCGATAATCGTACGCAGCGACAGAAGTCATCCCGTCATCTTTGTCAATGAAGAGCGGCGTGCCCTCGATGGTCTTGGTGCCCCCTAGAGGCTGGTTAAAATCCTGCCCGCAGAAATTATCATCGATCTGGAGAGGCTGAAACACAGAAACAGGAGGGTTAGAAATAGGCATGGGACGATTACTGACTTCAAGGTTTACCGCGGTTTGGAA
>NC_141026.1:2117500-2210000 GCF_052040795.2 Danio rerio
AATCAAAGGTGTGTGCTCACCGTTACGTCACTGCGAACTCATACATCATCTTTAGTTCAGTATAATGCTCACAAATATAATCATTTAATTATACTATATTGTTTTTTAATCTCTTCATGCGGCTAATGACAGTCTGTTTTTGTGTCGTGGGTTGGAAATCTTAACTTGTAATCCTATTTCCTATCATCATTGCTTTTTAAACCTTATTTTTTTAATTATTAAAATATTTGCAGTGGCTCAGTGGTTAGGACTGTGGCCTCACAGCAAGAAGGTCGCTGGTTCGAGCCTCGGCTGGGTCAGTTGGCATTTCTGTGTGGAGTTTGCATGTTCTCCCCGTGTTGGCGTGGGTTTTCTCCTGGTGCTCCGGTTTATCCCACAGTCTAAACACATGCACTATAGGGGAATTGGGTAGGCTGAATTGTCGGCAGTGTATTAAGGTGAGTGTGAATTTAGTGTTTCCCAGCACTGGTTTGCAGTTGTAAGGGCATCCGCTGCATAAAACATATGCTGGATAAGTTGAGGGTTCATTCCGCCGTGGAAACAGCTGATGAATAAAGGGACTTAGCCGAAGAAAAATAGATGATTGAATGTAACCCAATTAGCAAATTTAAACTAATTAGGAACAATAAACTATTTAAACTATTATATATATTTTTTAAAACTATATATAACAGAATATAGCAAACTTTTTTTAGACGTAATCAAATCAACAAAATTTAACTAATTAGGTAAAATAAATTACTAAAAGTAAAGATTTCAGAGCTTCACAAAAATGACGATTCTTTATCCAAATCTATGACTTTAAATAAGATTACCGGTTCCCAGAACTACATTTATAGTGATTTTAAAGCTTTTAGACCCTGATATACCTGCAACTTCAAGTTTAAAATAGTCCTAAATAAATATATATATATAACAATTAAAATGAAATCAGCAGTTCAGTAGGCAGCTGATAATAAAAGTGTATGTGTAAATGGCCTCTGCAGGTCCCGGCTATAAGCCAGTTGGCATTTATGTGTGGAGTTTGCATGTTCTCACCCTGTTGGTGAGGGTTTCCTCCATGTGCTCCTGTTTCCACAGTCTAAACACATGTGGTATAGGTGAACTAAACTGGCCGTGGTGTATGAGTGTGTGTGAATGAGATTGTATGGGTGTTTCCCAGTACTGGGTTGCAGTTGGAAGGGCATCTGCAGTGTAAAACATATGCTGGATAAGCTGGCGGATCGTTCCACTGTGGCCACCCCTAATAAACAAAAACACTGAAGGAAAACGAATGAATGAAATGTTTGAACCAAAAAGGCAGACATGATTTCCATTTAAATGGCACAAACACACACAAAGGTTTTTTTGAATAGTCTAAACTACAAAAAAAAAAGAAAACCTAAAGGCCTTATTTTGATATTTACATAATAAAGGCTCCAAAAAGCCGCACAACAGCCACTGTACGCATTCGGGATGCAGAACACAACTACTGGACTCACATGCTGATTCTCGCTCCACATGCAAAAGTTCAAGGTTGAAGAAGAAGTTTCAGCAGCTTCTACAACTCAATCAATTCTTCTGCTACACTTATTTTTAAAATTAATTTCCATTTAAAAAGATATGAAAAACAGGCCCTGTTTACACTTGGTAATGAGATGCATTTTAGTTAATCTGACTGCAACTGAATGATGTGTAAGATGGGTTTTTAGCTTGACCATTCTGAAGATGCATTTAAAAACTGAAGCAGAGAGTGACAAAAATGCAAAAACTGATGCAGAAAGTGACAAAAAATGTATTCAAAATGCAAAAACTGATGCGGTGAGAGACAAAAATGCATTTAAAGGCAAAAACTGATGCAGAAACTGACAAAAATGCATTTAAAAAGGCAAAAACTGGTGCGGAAATTAACAATAATGAATTTAAAAAAGCAAAAACGGATGCATAGAGTGACAAAAATGCATTTAATAGACAAAACTGATGCAGAAAATGACACTAATGCATTTAAAAGGCAAAAACTGATGCAGAGGGTGACAAAAAAGCCTTCAAAAGCAAAAAACTGATTCAGAAAATGACAATAATGCATTTCAAAAGGCAAGAACAGATGATGAGAGTGACAAAAAAGCATTTAAGAGAAAAAACTGATGCAGAAAGTGACAAAAATGCATCTAAAAAGGCAAAAACCTGATGCAGAAAGTGACAAAAATGCATTTAAAAAGGCAAAAACTGATGCAGAAAGTGACAAAATCGCATTAAAAATGCAAAAACTGATGCAGAAACTGATAATAATGCATTAAAAAGGCAAAAACTGAGGCAGAAATTGACAAAAATGCATTGAAAAGGCAAAAACTGATGCAGAAAGTGACAAAAACACATTAAAAAGGCAAAACTGATGCAGAAAGTGACAATAATACATTTAAAAAATGCAAAAACTGATGCAGAAACTGATAAAAATGCATTAAAAAGGCAAAAACTGATGCAGAAATTGACAAAAATGCATTGAAAAGGCAAAAACTGATGCAGAAAGTGACAAAAACACATTAAAAAGGCAAAACTGATGCAGAAAGTGACAATAATACATTTAAAAAATGCAAAAACTGATGCAGAAACTGATAAAAATGCATTAAAAAGGCAAAAACTGATGCAGAAATTGACAAAAACGCATTTAAAAATGCAAAAAGTGATGCTGAGAGTGGCCAACCTGCTAATAAAACCCATTTTAACTAATCTAATCACAAGTAAATGATGTGTAAAATGGGTGTAAGAAGTTTTAGCTTTTTATAAACGCACGAATAAATGCATTTAAAAAAAACAAAAAAACAATGGAAAACTCACGCTGGGTGTGACAAAATAGTGTCTCAGCAGCAGATAATACCATGCGGAAACAGAACCTAAGAATTGTTCCTGATATAATCATTTGTGAAATGCGTCTGCATTCATAAGCAGCACAAAAGAAAATAACCACTAGTCAGTTTAATTAAATGACTAATCAGCTGACTGACAATTAGTCAATCTCTGACCTCCTTTTCTTATTTCACACTGTTTGACTTTACTTTGAAAAATAGGGATTAATATAGGATTTAAAACCCAGGTTTAACCAGGTCATAAGACTAAGTGTCCTTGTGTTTAAATATTTAGACGTCACGCACTCAGCTGTTTTACCTCACAAAAATCCCCTTCATTCTCCACGATTCCAGCTCCGCCGCTTAGACCCGGAATATAAAAGAAAGAGAAAAAGATCAAACCGAGATTTGGAACGAGACCGAAAAATAAAAATGGGGATCTTTATCTCTGAGTGCTTGCTTAAATGAAAGCCATTCTTCGCCACTGAAAGCTCCAAAGAAAGACAGAGCGAGTGAGATGAACAGAGACGAATGAAGAGAGAGAGATTAAGAGTGAGCGAACGAGAGGACGAAAAGCAAGCCCTGCTCCCAGAGGACCCTGATGGCAGAGAAGATGGGATCAAGCCTCGCTAAACGAATTAGAAAGCACGAGCGAGAGAGCAACTCATGAAATTTACTCAACTCCCCTAATGATGTTCCTGTCTGACTGAATAATGGAAGCACTTGGGAGAAAGACAGCGAGAGAGATCGGACGCAATGGGAAACAGGAGGTGGCCGACAGGAAGAGTGCGTGTGATATTTATATTCTACAACATTATAATGAAGTTAGACACGGATAGACAAGCTAATGGTCTAGTCTGGAGATTCCTGACTATGTTTAGTCTTATCAAGAGTGTCCGCTACTTCACAACCTAATATTGTAAATATAACTAGACTCTTTAAGTTTGAGAACAAACTTTGAGGCTGGCTTGTGAAAGCCTGACGGTAATAGTTTATTTAGTTTAAACAGTTTTAAAAAGTATGAAAAGATAGATAGATAGATAGATAGATAGATAGATAGATAGATAGATAGATAGATAGATAGATAGATAGATTACCATGTTATTAGCATGATTCTAGCGTGAATTAGCATGTTGCTAGCATGATTGTAGCATGAATTAGCATGTTGTTAGCATGATTGTAGCATGAATTAGCATGTTACTAGCACGATTCTAGCACGAATTAGCATGTTACTAGCACGATTCTAGCACGAAATAGCATGTTACTAGCACGATTCTAGCACGAATTAGCATGTTACTAGCACGATTCTAGCACGAATTAGCATGTTGTTAGCACGATTCTAGCAAGAATTAGCATGTTACTAGCATGATTCTAGCACGAAATAGCATGTTACTAGCACGATTCTAGCACGAATTAGCATGTTACTAGCACGATTCTAGCACGAATTAGCATGTTGTTAGCACGATTCTAGCAAGAATTAGCATGTTACTAGTACGATTCTAGCACGAATTAGCATGTTACTAGTATGATTCTAGCACGAATTAGCATGTTACTAGTACGATTCTAGCACGAATTAGCATGTTACTAGTATGATTCTAGCACGAATTAGCATGTTGTTAGCACAATTCTAGCACGAATTAGCATGTTACTAGCACGATTCTAGCACGAATTAGCATGTTACTAGCACGATTCTAGCACGAATTAGCATGTTGTTAGCACGATTCTAGCACGAATTAGCATGTTACTAGCATGATTCTACACAAGCCAGCCTAATTATATAAGAAATAATTGTGCAGATTTTCCGAATGCATTGCGATTTTCAGATTAGTTTTTACCAGTAGATGGCGCTGTATGCTTCATAAACTTGCGTAGCTGCGTATCTCCAATTGCTTAAATCCAGATCTTGAAACAGGACTGGGACGATACATAAAATACAGAAACATCGGCAATTCTGAGATTAGTTTTGACCAGTAGATGGCGCTGTAGGTTTTATAAACAGCTGTACTCTGCTCAACTCCAACTGCTTATATACATACATCGAGTGAGAGCGGACGCAACGGGAAACAGGAGGTGGCCGACAGGAAGAGTGCGTGTGATATTTATATCCTACAACACTACAAAGAAGTTAGACTATTAGACACGAATAGACACAAGCTAATAGGCTAGTCTTGAGATTCTTGAGCATGTTTAGTCTTATCTAGAGCGTTCTTTACTTTTGTAGGCTCCAGCCTAGTGAGAATGATAATTAAATACAGAAATAATTCTGCAGGGATTTTCCGAATGCATTGCGATTCTGAGATTAGTTTTGACCAGTAGATGGCGCTGTAAGCCTTATAAACAGGCATACTTTGCTTAACCCTAATACCGTAGATACGCACAGCGAGAGAGAGAGCAGATGTAATGGGAAACAGGAGGTTGCCGACAGGAAGAGTGCGGTTGATATTTATATTGTCCAACATTATAATGAAGTTCGACTATTAGACGACATAAGCTAATTGCCTGGCCTTGAGGTTCCTGACAACATTTAGTCTTATTAAGAGCGTACTTTCCTTTTGTAGGCTCCAGTCTAGTGAGAATGAATGAGACGATAAATTAAATACAGAAATAATTCTGCAGGGATTTCTCTGAATGCACTGCAATTCTGAAGTTAGTTGTTACCAGTAGATGGCGCTGTATGCTTTACAAACAACCATACTTGCTTACCTCCAATTCATCATATACACATCTTGAAACAGGACTGGGACGATACATTGAGTAGAGAAGTAATTCCACATAGATTTTCCAAATGCATTGCAATTCTAAGATTAATTTTTACCAGTAGATGGCGCTGTATGCTTTATAAACAACCATACAAGAGGTGGCCGACAAGAAGAGTGTGTGTGATATTTATATTGTACAACATTACAACGCTTTTTAAACAGCCGCATTTGCATACCTCCAATTCTTTATTATTAGATTTTGAAACAGGACTGGGACGATACATCAAACACAGAAATAATTCTGCATGGGTTTACCAAACCCATTGCAATTCTGAATTATTTTTTTTACCAGTACATGGCGCTGTACGCTTTCTCAACAGCCGTATTTGCGTACCTCCAATTTTTTATATTAAGATTTTGAAACAGGTCTGGGCGATAAATCAAATCCAGAAATAATTCTGCATGGATTTACAGAATCCATTGCAATTTTGAGGCATATCTGCGTATCTTCAACTCCTTATATTAAGATCTTGAAACAGGGCTTGGACGATAAATCAAATACAGAAATAATTCTGCATGGACTTACCGAATGCATTGCGATTCTGAGATTAGTTTTACCAGTAGATGGCTCGGCTTTACAAACAACCATACTTGCGTACCTCTAATTCCTTTTATACACATCTAGAAACTAAATTAATCATTAATAAAGTTTGGAAAGGTACATCTGAACACAATGGTTGGTCTTATCAAGAGCGTCCTTTACATTTGCCGGCTCCACCCCAATAAATAAAATTAGGGAGATAAATCGAATACAGAAATAATTCTGCATGGATTTTCCCAATGCATTAAGATTCTGGGGTTAGTTTTTACCAGTAGATGGCGCTGTATGCTTTACAAACAACCATACTTGCGTACCTCTAATTCCTTATATAGACATTTTGAAATGAAAGTAACCGTTAATAAAGTTTGAAATGGTATATCTGACCACAATGGCATGTCTCATCAAGAGCGTCCTTTTGAATTAAATCCATGTAGAAACGATATACAAATCATATTTGCATTGAATTTATCCCCTTGGCCCAACCAAGAAGCATACTGTAGTCACATTTGAACCTTTTAAAATTATCCTAAGACAACAATGGGTGTTGTTCAATAGTTATTCAATGAAAGGTTTTGGCCAACTTCCAAAAGTTGCCTCCTCTACTCAACTATACTTTACTGGGCCACTCCCCATCATTCCCAGCTGTCCCAACCAGGCGACCCAAGCCTGATCAACAATTCCCCCACTTATATCTAATCACAGTCACCCTTTGCGCCAAGATAATGGAAGTTGAACTCTGGCAGAGGACATTACTGAAGCACACCCATTCATAAAACCCAACAAATCAATCGACATAGGCAGGCAGTGTCTCAATGACCTGAACTCACCGAATTGATGCATGGTAGCTCCTTGTTGAGCAACCAGGGCAAAGACAGCCTGCCCTCTCCTCTATAGCATGACTGGATCCTTTCCTTGATCTTCTCCTTGATTTTCGTAAGAGTAAACAGGCAGAGCGCTGACTCTCTTGGAGGTTTGACTCGGTTCTTCTGACCTTGAGAGAAGACCGTAAACAATATATCCTCCTGCTCGGATACTCCCAAGGAGTTTGCAAGTTGCCTTCCGGGTTTGCTTAAGTAGGCATCCTGGATTAGTCGATACTCCACACCATCCTTAGTACATCCGATTGGAAATTCCACATAGGAGTAAAACCTGGGATCATCAATACAAAGTCGAACAATCTTGGATGTGAAGAACTGCTCTCCGCTTGCGTCAGGAGACGTTAGCTGGGTATCCAGCTGCAAGGTCAGGTAGTAGACGAACTGCTCACTGCTAAAGCTGTAAATATAGTAGATATCGAACGCTGGGAATTTGGACAGCGTATCCGAAGGGATCTTTAATTGAGAGGAGACAAACTCATCCTGATGGACGAAGCTGAACATGTCGGCATCCTCCTCATTGGCCATCAGCTTCCGGCTGGAGAGTGTCGGGAAGTACTCGGATTTTCCATCAATAGGTGTGCCGATGAAAAGCTTGCTGAGGTGACCCTCAGAAATGATGACCCCAGACATGGTTCCTGATTCGACCACACTAGAAAGGTAGTGTTCCTTCCGGTGGTGTGGCTCGCCGAGCTTAAAGAGATCATCCAGGCGCAGAAACTGACAGATCCCTTGCGAGGTACTTCCACAGGCAATGAGTCTGTTTTGGGGATAGTCTATTAGCAGCAGCTTGTTCACATTGCTATTCGGGGAAAGATCATGGGGGCATGACTGTACACTCGGAGGCGGATAGCATTTCTCATTGTCCACAACTGGACCCGTTACGTGACTTCTCAATTTGGTCAAGTTGCTAGAAAGCTTGTAGATCCAGTTTACCGCACCGACATACACATCTCCTGTCTTATTGTGAATGGCTAAATGTGTCAGACCCCAATCTGGAGGTGTGAAGGACCTAAATGGCTCCAGTGCTCCTTCAGAATGATGTGGGGAATTGCAGATAGTCAGAAGCCCAAGGAGAACTACAGTCTTTGGGCTAATAATGCACTGCGGACCCTGTGGTGGCCACATATCTGCACTGGTCCTTGAAGGATGTGGCGGTCCACGCTATTAGTCTTTAATTGAAGGGTTTTAAATTAACTCAAAGAAGAAAGGGATGCAGCACAGGCCTTGCTGATTCGACACTTCCTTGGCTTCTCAAACAATCATTCACTCCGACATCCACCTTCGGTCCTCGTCCAGCGCTCCTGCAGGGCAAAGAAACACATGATGAGTGTTAAGGTTATCTTAGCACACTTTTTTTTTAAAAAGGTAAAAAGTAAAAGTAATTTTTAGATTTTTAAAAAGTGTGAAAGAGAAGACGAGCAGAACACACACCATAGTCATCTTAAGGTTCCTAATTGGTAAAACAAATGCAGAAAAAAAACGCGTCAAAACAGAGCGCTTAGTAATTAATTACTCACATTAACCACGTGTGTTATGAAGAACAAACTGAACATAAAGAGTTAACTATGAAACTGCATAGGAAAGTGAAAACATAAACGGATCTGCGCGGTTCTTAAGGCTGATTTATACTTCTGCGTCAAACGCACGCGTATGCTACGGCGTTGATGCATAGCACTACGCCATGGCCATCGACATCTGCGTCGCTGACGTACACCTCTCAAACAATGTAACTACATGTTGCAATGACTATTGCAACAAGCTCTGTGATAGGTCGGCTTGGTAGCGCTGATGAGTCTGGGCGAGACAGAGAGTCGCGTGAATGGCGCGACCCCGATGTATCGATTGTTTAAAGTTTTGTTTTGTGTTTACCTCATAGCTAAAGTTGTTGCACGTCCGCCGGTTGCTGCCTCAAAATGAGCGAGTTTGAGCCACTTGCACATTCAGGAAGCGTTCAGAAAAACCAGAGGAACATTTACACCTCACTGCCAACCAGCGTTTCGGAAGTGTTAATGCAAACCAACAGAGACAGCTCGCAGAAGTATAAATGCACAGCTACGCATGTTGCATGCACTGTGGGTTACGCCGGTCACTTGATGCAGAAGAATAAACCAGGCTTTAAAGCAACAGTACACTATATACAGCCTAAACCACGGCGAATGAAGCTCTGCACAAGACTTTTGGCCAGAGTCTGGTTCTCTCAAGGTTTTTTTTTTCTTCACTCCCATCAGGTGAAGTTTTTTTCCCTCTCCGCTGTCGCCACTGCCTCGCATGGTTCAGGATTGGTAGAGCTGCACGTCGATGAATTTGCTCTTCAGTGTTTGAACTCTCAGTAATGATTAAATCACACTGAACTGAGCTAAACTGAACTGAACTGAACTTAAACACTAAAACCTGAACCACACTCTTCCAGTTACTATGACCATTTATGTGAAGCTGCTTTGACACAATCGACATTGTAAAAGCGCTATACAAATAAAGCTGAATTGAATTGAATATATTCCTGCTGCCGATTGTTTTTGTTAAACGTCATTTATCTCCAATGCGATCTGTCGCGAGGGAGATGAGCGTGAGTATTTACAACACTCAGGAGCCTACTCAGGGCTGACCCGTGGCATAGGCAGTATAGGCCATTGCTAAGGCCGCTGTTCATCCAGGGGGGGCGACAGAAATGAGCGCGGTTAAGTTGGCTTGTTATCGATATTCCTGACACATTCAGTTGTAGACGACAATAACTCAAAAACCTCTTACCCTAAAAAGATCTAAAGTGTGTTTCCTACAAAAAGACAAAGCTGGTTATGTTTCACAGCTGTCTTTTTCTTTTCTCGCTCGACATTACGAGCACTGCTCCCTTTAAGCCCTCGCAATATGTGTTTAGCCGGGAGAGCTCGAGCGGAGCGGAGCTCTCAATAAGAGACCATTGGAAAAGTGCTTCTTTTTTTTTCGTTTTTTTAATTTTTTTTTTAGCTCTGCTCATTGCGAGCTCTCCCGGCTAAACGCATATTGCGAGCGCTTAAGTGTTTCTGTGTGTGTGTGTGTGTGTGTTTGTTAGGTGCTGTCTATGTTTGTGTATGTGTTTGAAGGAGAGACAGTGTGGTGCTGTGTGTGTATACAGACAGCTTGTTATAGCCTCGCCCCAAAATATAACACTTTGTATGGAAAGCATCGTCAATGCACAGAGATATTGAATTGAACCGAATCAATGGCATAATCATAACTGAACCGAACCGTGAGACCAGCATAGGTTCACTCCTCTACACTCTAGTGTACAGTGATCCGATTTAGAACAACATTTGTGTACTGTATAGGGTATACGCGGAAACATGCTAACAGGACTTTTAATTTGCCAGTAACCTGGGTTAGGCGCTTCCGGTCCACAGTATGAAAATGCTAAAATTGGCGCATTTAACGTCTATTTTCTTTTAAAATCAGCGATCTTCACTGACTGATTAATATCCAATATAAAAATGAGTCTCAGATTGTACAAGAAGCACTGCATTAAATTACAGTTTTCCCCGCCATGTCTTTAAAATATAAGCATTTATTTTACCACAGTGTATTCAATGGAGCTTCTGCGCTAGCCTGCCGATTCTGACGGGCGCGTGCGTGTAAACGACTTTTTGTCTCGTTTTAGGCTTGAGCAACTAAATGAATGCCAAAGTTTATTTAACTGAGTGTATTTTAATTACATTACACCATCGGTGCTGTAAAAAGAACCGTATAAATTGGAAAAAAATTCACAATAACAGGTCACCGGAAGCTTATCAGTATGGGAAAAACACTAGCTTGGCATAAACTCTATTTAAATGAAATCTGATTTAAAAATGCTAAACTACAACTACAATAACTTTGATGAGTGCAAATGAAACACATCCAAACTCCTCACGGATCATTTCTCAAAGTCAAACAGAGAAGAAAAAAAGTTTCAAGACAATTTCGCCACAAATCATTAGGTACTGCGTGGTCAAATGAGGTGAACCGTGTCAACTTTTAATTACAAAGACTGATGGCTCTGAGGGTGAAGATGGATTGGAGATGCACTGTATACAAACTCTAACACCGCAGCCGTAGAGTCGGACCTGGGCATGAAACATCCATCATCACAAACTATCTGACAGCACCTCTGTGTAGATGAAGTATGCACGCACATGACGCCGTACCTTTAAAATGCCCCTGAAAAACAAGCCAAAAGCAAGTCTTTGAGGCCTGAGATGCTTGAAGTTCCTTGCTTGAAGAGCAAGGAAATTAAATTGTCCTGTTTCAAGTCAAATAGAAATGATTTATACACCATTGTGACTATGAAAACACAAAAGCCAGATATAAATAAATGAGAGGTATTTTGGAGATTTCTTTAGAGGGGTAGTTCACTGCAAAATGTTGATGAACATTAATGTACATTGTGATGATGAAGAATACTTGTGCGATATATTGTCACAGAAATTGTTGCAATAAGCCACAGGTGTCAAAGTCAGTTCCTGGAGGGCCGCAGCTCAGCACAGTTTAGCTTTAACCCTAATTAAACACACCTGATCAAACTAATTGAGTCCTTTTTTGAAACCTACAGGTAAGTGTGTTGAAGCAGAGTTGGAACTAATCTGTGTAGGGCTGCGGTAGGCAAAGATTTCCATTATTAAGGTTATTTAGATTCTATAAGTTGATGAGTGTGTTAAAAGGTTGTTAAAATGTCCTAATATATATATTTAGCTATTGTAAGTTTCTCCCCCAAAAATAAAACTGTCCAGCACTTTGCACTGATGAGTGCTGTTTTTGACTGGAGTTCATAGCAGCTCTGAAAACGAAACCAAGCAAACTGCTGCCAGCACACTTACAAAACAAAAAATTGCTGGTCAAGGACATAAGTAATAAAATGACGTATTACGAGAGAGGTATATTAATATATTAAACCAGAATAACTTGTTTTCAGCATTCAATGAAATGGGTAGTTTTTATTTATTTTTGCAAAAGGGTTGGATACTCAAAAATGTCACTTGTTAAATAAATTACTACATTATCAGGGATCATTAATATAAGAAACTAGCTATTATACACTTAGTTTTTAGAGTAGACACTGAGGTCCACCCTATTTAGGTCTGCTCATTTTAAAATTTCTGCCCCCTGGCTGCATATCGAAAGTGACACAACCACATGAGTAAACAACAAAGACAACATCAATGCTTCTAATGCCAGGTCTAAACAGAGGATTTTGCTGCGTATAGTGGCCAGCCATGCCAAAACACATTTTTTTGTTATACAGACGGCTACCATCAATCTATAATATAATATAATATAATATAATATAATATAATATAATATAATATAATATAATATAATATAATATAATATAATATAATATAATATAATATAATATAAAATAATATAATATAATATAATATAAAATAATATAATATAATATAATATAATATAATATAATGAAATATATTATAATAAATAATTATTATAAGGTCAAAGGTATGGGGTCAGTAAGATTTTTAAATGTTTTAATAAAGGTTCTCCTGTCCACCAAGGCTGCATTTACTTAATCAAAGACACAGAACAAATTGTAAAATTATGAAATGTTATTGTATTATAAAATAACTGGTTTAAAAGTAGGTCATAATTTAATTTATTAATTTATTTCAGTGATTGTAATGATGAATTTTCACCTTCATTACTCCAGTCTTCAGAGTTACATGATCCCTTAGAAATAACTCGAATACAAATTATTATTATTATTGTTTTTATTAATATTAATATTATAATTATTCCTATTAATAATGACAATAATAATAAAAGCAACAGGGAGTAATAACTTCATTTGAAACTACATACAGTGTAAGTAATAAATAAATATTTAATAAATAATATTAAACAATTTAATATTTTGTATAGACCTTGAACAGAATTTTTTTATTAAATTATTAAATAACATTATTATTTAAAAAAAAAAAACTAGTAGTGTAGATCAGTGCAAGTTTAATGAAATAATGTGTGTGTTGAATATAAGATGTTTGTTGATAGGCTGTGCTTTTGTTAAAACCTCTTTGTCAGTCGCAAAACTTTTTAAATGCATTAAAGGGCAGCGCATATATTAGCCTTACCATGGAGTTTGTTCACCCTCCGCCTATGCCAACTTCAAAATATTTTCCTTTGTGTTCAACACAACAACAAACACACTCAAATTGGTTTGGAACAAGTCAGGTATGAGTACATGATGACACTTTTCTGTGTGAACTATCCCTTAATGAGGGGTGGCATGGTGGCTCAGTGGTTAGCACTGTGGCCTCACAGCAAGAAGGTCGCTGGTTCGAGTCCCAGCTGGGCCAGTTGGCATTAGTGTAAGGTTTGCATGTTCTGCCCGTGTTTTTTCCAGGTGCTCCGGTTTCCCCCACAGTCCAAACACATGTACTATAGGGGAATTGATGAACTAAATTGGCCATAGTGTATATGTGAATGGGTGAGTGTGGGTGTTTCCCAGTACTCAGTTGCAGCTGGAAGGGCATAAAACAAATGCTGAAATAGTTGGCGGTTCATTCCGCTGTGGCGACCCCTGATAATCAGGGACTACGCCGAGGGAAAATGAATGAAATAATGAACTGATCTCAGATGGAAAGTTAGCCACATGTTGCTCCACAGTGGTATAAAAGCACCCAATACTGTGGTGACAGAAACACATTGTGATTGACAGAATATAAATCCAAATAAACAAGATCACCTTCACCATTTCCATCAGGAAAAAAATAAAAAGGATTAACAAAAAAAAAAGAAAAAAAACTGAAATTTCCAGCAACAGGAGAGCGCCGGAGGCAAGCCAAAACTGCGAGAGATAAAGAAAATATAAAGGCGAGATAGAGCAGAGGGGAAAATAGGAGAAATGTTTTCCTTTCTCCGTCCCTTTCTTTGCCCATTTCTTATCTCCATTGCTTTTTTCCTGCTGGGGTGATTGAGGGCTTTCTTATCCGTCCATCATTCCCCAAGGACGGGATGATGGGAAGCGGCGTCACTCCACACTTCTCCAGACACATGCGCAAAAATGGACCGGGAAAAGGGAAAGTTTTCCTATCAGCAGGGGAACGGCAAACCAAAGCCATTCAATTTCAGAGATGAGCTGCAATCATATTTTGTACACAATATATTGTATTATTTACTACTATTGCTGTTCTTCCATACAAAGAAGCAAAGAAATATTATATATATATATATATATATATATATATATATATATATATATATATATATATATATATATATATATATATATATATATATATATATATATATACAGTTGAAGTCAGAATTATTCGCCCCCCTTTGATTTTATTTTTTTTTTATATTTCCCAAATGATGTTTAACAGATTCAGGAAATTTTCACAGTATGTCTGATAATATTTTTTCTTCAGGAGAATTTTTTATTTGTTTTATTTCGATTAGAACAAAAGCAGTTATTAATTTTTTTAAACACCATTTTAAGGTCAATATTATTAGCCCCTTTATAAGTTATTAGCCCCTGCATTTGAGTTTAAGCGCACTACTCGGCCGTTAGAAAAGTATGTTCTATACAGTATGAATGTGAAAAGTATGAATGGAATTCGGACGTACTGCATCTGCTGTTTTGTCATGGTCACGTGACCCACCTGCGTCAGTTGCGTCGCTTCACTCCGATAACGCACCTGCATGGAATGCGCACTCCAGAATCTCGCCGGAAGTAGTAAGTCATACGGGTACTTTTCGCATACTGTTTTTCGAATTCTATGAATTCGGACATACTACTCGGCTCGCATACTGATTTTAGTGTACTATAAAGTATGGAAGTATGCGGTTCACGGGTCTTGGAGGGCCCGTGTCCTGCAAAATAATTTTTTATATTATGTTTTACATGATTATTTTATATATAAATATTTTTTTCTAAATGTGCATAATATACATATCTATACTTGGATGTGTGCACATTAAATATTATGTTTTATTTTATTATACTTATTTATATCTATTAAAATTCACAAATTTGTATACTTTACAAATATATATATATATATATATATATATATATATATATATATATATATATATATATATATATATATATATATTAATATGTAAATAGATAAATATAAACATTTTTCTAAACATGCACATACATATATACTTCAGTGTGTGTACTTTATATATTATGTATTTGTTTTTATTTCTTGGGGCATACTGTTTTTCAAATTCTATGACTTCCGACATACTACTCGGTTCGCAAACTCATTTTAGTGTACTATATAGTATGGAAGTATGCGGTTTCGGACGCAGCCTCAGTCTTGGAGGGCCCGTGTCCTGCAAAATTTAGTTCCAACCCCAATCAGACACACCTGGGCTCAAGCTCTTACTAGACTTTCAAGAAACATCTTTGCAGTGTGTTGAGGCAAGTTGGAGCTAAAATCTGCAGGACACCGGCCCTCCAGGACTGAGTTTGGACACCCCTGTCTTAGATAAACTACAAACCTCCTTGCAGGAGTGTTAAAGCAAGTTGGAGCTAAACTCAACATGACACTGGCCCTCCAGGACGATAGCGAAATCAACCACAAACCACGCAGTGGATGCTCTTATAGCTACAACCCACGACCAACACCCACACACACTCATACACTACAGCCAATTTAGTTCATCAGTTCCCCTATAGCGCATGTGTTTGACTGTGGAGGAAACTGGAGCACCCGAAAACACCCACGCCAACACGGGGAGAACATGCAAACTCCACACAGAAATGCCAAGTGGCCCAGCTGGGACTCAAACCAGCGACATTCTTGCTGTAAGGCGACTACCGCTGACCACTGTGCCACCTTCTGAATAACAGCAAAAGTAATTTGAGTGGATGATCTTGTGTGAACGTGAAACAGAAGAGGCTGAAGATATCTAAACCTCACTTCTCTTCATTTAAGAGGATCAGCCACCGCAAAACCAAACCAACCAAGTGTTATCAGGCGATGAATAAATCAGTCAACACAGCTCAGGTTTAGAGATAAAGCATGATAGCCAAAATGAATGAACATATAAGAAAGCAAAAGTCTGGCAGAAAGGATTGAGAACTGAAGAGGATGATCAATCTCATCAGCAGATAAAAGAAATTCTTGTCCAGCATCCCTCCAGGCTTTCTTTCATCTTTCACTTTTAGCTTCAGCAATTTCCCATGAGTACCTGCACTTCAGATGATCACAACCCGCTTAAACGACGCCAATCAATGAATCCGCAAGCGCCGAAATGACTGAATATGTCTCCGCCGCGATAATAGACGCTCTTATTTATATCACGGCTCCAAGTCTACTATTATCGCTGGCATCCGTTTCTACTTGTGTCAGTCAAATGAGCTGCTCACACACACACACACACACACACACACACACACACACACACACACACACACACACACACACACACACACACACACACACACTTTAAACCTGCAAACAGATTATTGTGCAAACACTTCTTCTTCATTACAGGGAAATCAACCACAGGCTTTATTTATGTAGAAGCATTCAGGTCTAATAGGCAGGAGCACTTTTTATAGGTCTGATTTAAGCCCGCTGCATTAAACAATTAACAACTGCAGGATTATTATTATTATGGAAATGCAATGCAACATTTTTGTGGTATTAAAATACACTTACATTTCCTCAAGCAGAATATTAAAGCATTTTGGGTTTGATGCGACAGGTTTCATGAGATTCAGTCTTAGACACCGGCACAATAAATGAAGCATAAAAATCATTAAATGTATAAATAATTAACCAACGGCACTGTGGTTTATTGATAAATCATGACTGCTTGCATACAAAATAAAAATGCATATTCACATAAGGCATGTAGTAACTGTATTCAATGTGCTTATATAAATGCACACACATACAAGTATATACTATCAAAATATTAACATTATATATATATATATATATATATATATATATATATATATATATATTGTCATGTAAATATTTTTTTAAATAAATATAAAGTTTACATACATAATATAAAATCATGCATAAGTAAAGTGTCCAATAACTAATAGACAGAAGCGTTTTTTAAGTCTGATTTTAGGTATGCAGCATTAATTAATTAACAACAGCAGCATTATTGTTGAAATAAAATAAGAAAATTGCATTTACAAAATATGTGTGTAGTGTGTGTATTTATTATGTATTTTTTATAACTTATTATAAATATTTGTGTAATATAAATAATTTATTATTTTATGTTTTACATGATTATTTTATATATAAATTATTTTTTCTAAATGTGCATAATATACATATCTTTACTTGGATGTGTGCACAGTAAATATTATGTTTTTATTTTATTATATTTTTATAATTTTGTACTTTATTTATTATGCATTCATTTCTTTTATTTATTTAAATTTATTAAAATGCACATTTGTATACTTTAGAAATAAATTATAAATTTATTTATTGAATTAAATAAAAAATAAAAACATTTTTCTAAACATGCATGTACATGTATTCTTGAATGTGTGTATTATATATATTTATTATGTCTTAATTTGTATTATATTTATTTATTTACATTTACTAAAATGCACATATCTGTACACTTTACAAATAAATATAAATAAATAATAAATTAAAACACTCAAGAAATGGCTTTTGCTGCTTAATCAAACATATTTAAATGGAGATAAAGCTAGACAACTTAATAATTTTATGCTGAACCTACTTACATTTGTAAAAACGATTAAGTTAACAGTTAAAGTGTGTTGTAACAACATTGTGGGAAACCCAGCATTTTTTTACAATGTATATGCACAAAATAATATTGCAAACTTTTAATAAGCATTTTTATCATATTTTTTATATTTATTAAAATGCACACATTTATATACTTTGCAAATATAAATAAATAAATAAATAAATAAATAAATAAATAAATAAATAAATAAATAAATAAATAAATAAATAAAATACATACACAAAAATAGTTTTTGCTGCTTGTTCAAACTTATTTAAAATGAGCTGAACCAACCAATTCTTGAGTTTTTTTGGGGACAACGTCATTGTTTTATGTTCAACTAAATTTTTAAGAGTGATTAACTAAATGATAAAGTGAAACCCAGTGTTTTTACAGTGTATATGCATGCACAAAATAATAGTGCAAACTTTGATTATGCATGCAATTAGTCTGGATTATTATTAAACATACTTAATTTAATGCAATGCAATACCTTAGTGGTCCTAAACACATTCCTAAATGTCTTCAAGCAAATTATAACATGCTTTTTAATTAAAGAGTGACAGTTTTGATGAGATTCACTCTTAGAAAGCGTCGCGCGCAAATGAAGCAAGCGCTGGAGTGCGTTTCAGCAAAACAAACGTGAGACAGAGTTAATATGGAAGTCAATTCATTCTCTGTTTTCCCCGCAGCAGCCCGAGGACACGTCTCGCAGCCCCTGTGCTTCAGAAAACACAGCATAAATTCACGTTCACACACTGCGGACAGACCTCTAAACCCGTCTCCTCAGATAATGGCGAGTGGTGGCAGGCGGCCGGCTGATTTATTACTTGTGGCATATCAATTACAGCGTTCGCCTCTCAGACGGAGCCCCAAAACACACACAGAATACACTCTCGGAAAACTCGGAGATGCTGCTCATGTGGAGAAAACACACACAAATGCAATATATACGCACAAAAAAGATCTGCAGACTCGCACAACAAAACACACGCAGAAGCTCGAGATGTGCTTGAGGTGGAGTAAGATTTCCAATAAAGCACAGCATGCAGAACTGTATGTGATTATGAGTATGGTATATTCACTGATTTATTTATTGATTTAGAAAGAGTATATGCAATGCAAACGGTTTTAAATTAAAATATATGCCAAAGCCATGTCAAAGATTAAAACTAAATTTAGTATTTAAGTATTAAACGAAACAATAATAGAGCTTTAAATCAGAATGCATCCAATTTAATGCGTTTTCTGAGCAAATCATACATTTTTACCACCATTTACAGAAGACGACCACTTAAATGTGTTTATAAATTAGTTTATATTTTTAGACTTTTTTGTAAATATAATAACATGTATTATAGTGCTGATAGGGCGACATGGTGGTTAGCACTGTGACCTCACAGCAAGAAGGTCGCTGGTTCGAGCCCCACAGTCCAAACACATGTGCTCTAGGGGAATTGGGTAAGCTAAATTGTCCATACTGTGTGTCGGTGAAAGAGTATATGGGTGTTTCCCAGCAATGGGTTGCAGCTGGAAAAGCATCCGCTGTGTAAAACATATGCTGGATAAGTTGGCGGTTCATTCTGCTGTGGCGACCCCTGATGAATAAAGGTACTAAGCCGAAAAGAAAATGAATGAATGAATATTTCAGTTCCTTGCTAAGGTTTGCTGACCCAACAGCAAGTTTTGGTTGGACAGAATTTCTGGAGAAAAGTACCGTTACCTGTGCAGCATGGCTAATAAATCATAGTTAAGAAAGTTATCCTTTGTTTCTAGAGGAAAAATATTAGGCCTCTCTTTTATGACTGGCTTTTTGGATCCAGTCTTCTTTTCCTAACACAACATAAAGACAAATAATGTTGTTTCATTTCTGAGGATTTGTTCAGTCTCTGGGGTTTTTTTTTTCTCTTTACACCCATTGCCGTGTCTTTTTGAAGGTCATACATGTCTTGTATGTCACCATTTTCTCTGGTTTCATGCTTTATTTTACATTTTGCACCACTTATTATTACATGATGGGCTTGTGTGTGTCTGTTCTTTGTTTTTCTATGTCTGCAAAAACTATAATAAAAGATAATAACTACACATTGTCCTAACCAGCAACAATCAGGAATGCATGATTATATGCTGCCATGGCTTTGCAAATAAAAAATGTCATTATAATGAAAGTCAATGGGGCAAAAACAGCCCCCAACATAACCAAAGGGGAGTCAATTTGCCCAGAGTAAAAAAAAAAAAAAAGTTCTAAGTAGGGATGCTCAAAATAATCGATTAACCGTTAACCGAAAGGGTGCGTTTGTGACCGATTAATGCTATCAGTTAAACGATTAAAATGATTATTTGATATATTTTTAGTTTGGCTGCATAAGGGGCCGATTGAATGCGCCTTTGCGTTAAGAGGGGCATCTTTTGCACGCGGCTCATCCCAGAGCAGCAGTTTGTGTTGTCAAGACAACTACAGAGAACTTTTAAAGACCATGGTTTCCGCTACACTCATTCTTCCATGGCGGTGACCAAAATGCATCCCGCCACGGCTACATTACCCATTCAAAACATTCAGTTATTGTTGTTGTTGTTTTTAATAGCGGATTATAATCGCATCAAAAAATATTAAAAGGTAAGTGGATTATAACAGCGCAAACTTTTCTGTAACCGTATAGTGCTGTGCTATGGAAGCATATGAGTAGCATAATTCAATTCAAAATGTAATATGCAAAATGGCAATACAATATGTTAAATGGCAATGTATTTCTGTATTTGAATTTGCATTTTCCAAGACATATGAGCAAAGTTTGGTGCAGAATGAAAATGTAAATTAAATTACATTGTTTGCATTTCTCATTTCAAACACTGTTTTAATATGTAAATTGTATCCACATTTTAAAGCTTTATAAGTAGCAAAATTAAATTGAAAATGCTATACACAAACTGAATTTGATGTGAAAAAAGTACAAGCAGAAACTGTAGCAAAATGATCATTTACATGTTATTTGTCCTAAATGCATTTACACTCACGTCTAGGAAACGCAGGATTACATTTTCAGCAGAACAGCATGGGATGTGTGTAGCAAAATTAATTTTGAAATGTAATACGCAAAACGATAATGCAATATGTAAAAGGCAGTGTATTTCTGTATTTCAGTTAGCATTTTCCAAGACATATGTGCAATGTTTGCTGCAAAATGAAAGGGAAAATGAAAAAAACATAATGCATTTTCATTTAACACAATGCGACGAATAAAAGCCGATTTGAAATTGAAAATGCATTCTGGCCTGGCCACGCCCACAGACGGCCACCGTTGCTGCAAGGCGGGTTTTAGGTTATGTCGTCACAGCTGCCGCGAGGACTATTTGGGACATTTGGCAGCATAAACATGGCGAAGTCTGTTCCTCAGCGGCTTCGTGAAGCTGCACGAGCCCTCGAGCGTGAACTGGGAAATACTTTAGAAAAGAAATCACCTCCTAGCTCAGTAAACTTGGTCTTAGGTTTGATATTCGCGCACGCAGTTTTAGGGATCATGTGCGATTTACATCAACAAAACCAAAACGCACAGTAACGCAAAGCAGAAAAAAAAATTCTAGAAGATTCCAATAAATGGTTAGAGGCTGATTTAATACAGGTAGCAAAGCTACTATACCTCTAACTATGTGGTACATACAATGCAGAAATAGGCAATAGCTCTTGTCATAAGCATACAGTACAAATCAGCTAAAGCCCCTTTAGGTTCTTTCGATGTAATTTGCAGATGATCTGTTCAATCCTTTGGCGTTACGTGCTGACTGCTGACAGGTGAGGCCAGCAAACACGCAGAAGCTTTAATTTAAGATGAACACAATTTCTATAGTTTTACTTTATTTATAGATAAAGTATGACTTTGTACATAATCACTCTATCTTGCTGGAGTTTATAGCCGTTTCGCTTTACTTCAGGACGCATTATTGCCGCTCTGAAGGTCTAATCGCTGTTAATATTAATTATTATTGTTAATTAAGTCATGTTAATTAATGAGCAGCGGTTGTCGGTTAGCAAAATTAACCGAAATGAGCATCCCTAGTTCAAAGCATTTTCCCAAATTATGTGTCAAAATAAGATTCGTCACCAAAAATTATTCCATTTTCTGAAACTCGGAGAAAGCTGTGGCCAAATTAAGCCTTAAAATCAGCCCAGAGTGGCTGAAAACGGCCCAACAGGCCACAAGGGTTAAACGGCAAGCCCTTCAGAGAGTGTGTAATGCAGCGCACGGCATTAATATGGACTGTGAATAAACAATGACCATCCTGATCTCCATCTGAAAGTGTGTGTTAAACAGAGGAAGTGTCCAGTCAGCAACGACACGCTCATTTCACAGCTCGTTATCCCGCTAATTAAACACAGTAAATAAGCTTTCGACAAGCAAACTGCACGCAAAACTGAGCAGATAATACATCACTAAACTAACAATGTCAGTTTACATCAGGCCTGTGCATATAGAGCAATGCAGATATAATCACGCGCTCGATAATTACACATCAATATACAACAGTTACTAGTAGATGAGTGAAGAAAATCTGTATAGCACAATAAGTTCCAAAGTGTAGCGTCCTTTTTTATTTTGCATTAATTACAGCACTTTTTAAATGCAGTCATATGTTTTTTTCTTGTGTACAGCAAGTTGCATGTCGCTTTTACATTAATATATTTCCACTTTTATCATTTGTTTTATTTGAGGCCTTCAATGGGTTTTTACAAAACTACTATAGTAAGATAATTGAACATATTTGACTTCTGGCACGCTTTAGCAAAGTTCAATTGGTCAAGCAACCAGAGCATCTGCAGGGATACTGTAACCCATAATGTATTAAGTAGCCCATATTGCACTGTGCCTGACATTACTTTTTATTTGTAATATAACAAACTTCGAAAGTGGGTCATTCTCATTTTTTAATAAATCGCAAACAGGGAAAAACTTCAATACTCTCCTCTTAATAAGAAATTTAATTGTTGTCAAATAACAGAAATACTCTTCTTTATTTCAATATAAAAAGTATTGAAATAATAAAATAGACAAAATATATAAATATATATAAAATTTTAAAAAGTGCAAAATAAAAAATATATATTTATAAAACATAAACAATGTATAAAAACAACAAAAATTTAAATATATATTAAATAAATATAATAATAATAAAATATAAAAATATACATATATAAAATAAAGTGCAAAATAAAAAATATATATTTATAAAACATAAAAAATATATAATTTTTTTTGAATTTATATAAAATATAACAACTTAAAAATATAAATATAATAATAAAATATAAATATATAAAATAAGTACAAAATAAAAAAAATATTTAAAAAAACATTAAAAATATATAAAATAATAATAAAATATATAAATATTAAAAAAAAAATAAAAAAAAAATATAACATTAAAAATAAACAATAACAAAATATAGACAAATTAAAATATATATAAAAATAAGTATAAAAAAGTTTTAAAATATAAATAAACACATAAAATAATATATAAATATATTTAAAAATAATTTTCAAAACCAAAAAAACGAAATAAACAAAAATAATACTAACGTTTATAAAAGATCTGTAAAAATATTTTTTAAAAATCAAAAAATATATATAAATCAATAAATAATAATAGGCGATGTAGTGACGCAGTAGGTAGTGCTGTCACCTCACAGCAAAAAGGTCGCTGGTTCGAGCCTCGGCTGGGTCCCTGCATTCGTGTGGGTTTCCTCCAGGTGCTTCGGTTTCCCCCACAGTCCAAAGACATGCGGTACAGGTGAATTGGGTAGGCTAAATTGACCGTAGAGTATAACTGTGAATGAGTGTGAATGGATGTTTTCCAGTGATGGATTGCGGCTGGAAGGGCATCCACTGCATAAAAACACGCTGGATAAGTTGGCGGTTCATGCTACTGTGGCGACCTCAGAGTAATAAAGGGACTAAGCCGACAAGAAAATGAATGAATTAATAATAATAATTTTAATAAAATACATTTAAATACATTTTTTTTTATAAATATTTAAAATATATATTCACACCCATCACATCCACATCATCACCTGAGGAGTGCATTATTTCCTGGATAATTCAATGAGCCGTCATCAGCTATTCTCTACACGCTGTCTTTTTAAAAACCAAAACATATCCAGCTTCTCCTGCAGAAAACATAATCTGCACAACTCAAGCAGCTTTACATCTAAAAGCATGTGAGCTCAGTGTAACAGCGGTAAAAGCAGCAGTATTTTATCAGCAGCAGATAAACAGATGTTGTTTATCCTCGTCCTGTTAAAGCCTGACCCTTAAATCCCAGTGAGAAACCCTCATCTCCAGCTCTGAAAGAACTGGTTTATAAAGCACCTGCATGTCAGGATCATGCGCCAAAACAAACACAAGACATGCAGCGCATATGCCTATAGCGCATGTGTTTGGACTGTGCGAGAAACCGGAGCACTTGGAGGAAACCCACACAAACACAGGGAGAACATGCAAACTCCACACAGAAATGCCAACTAACCTAGCCGAGGCTCGACCCAGTGACCTTTTTGCTGTGAGGCGAGAGTGCTACCCACTGCGCCACCGTTTCCAACAGTCAAACGGTGAAATTTCCCATCTGATTTGTTTTCTTGCCGTCTCCGCTGTCGCTGTGTGACCTTTACAGACAGATAATTCTATTCGCTCTCATTTGCTGTGGATTGGTGTGTGTGTGTGTGTGTGTGTGTTGACATGATTACAGTGAGCTAATGAATGAGTGTGTGTGAGCGTGTCTCTGGACTCCCTCCTCTCTGTTTAGCATTCTCATTATCAGAAAGGCTACATTTGCATCTTAAACACAAATTAAACTGCTGCAAATTGAATTGCAGATTCGAGAGAGAGAGAGAGAGAGAGAGAGAGAGAGAGAGAGAGAGAGAGAGAGAGAGACACTAAAAGAATGTGAGAGTGTGTATGTGTGTGTCAAAGAGAGAGAGAGTTAAGAGAGAGAGAAAGTGTGTGTGTGTTTGTGTGTTTGTGTGTGTGTGTGTGTGTGTATGTGTGTGTGTGTGTTTAAAGCAGCTGTTGATTGCGACATCAGAGAAAGGTGATGATGTCACACACAATTAGAGGAGGGAAATGGAGTCTGAGAAGTTTAAAGCCGTGAAATTGCTGCGATTATGAACACACCTGAACACAAACGGCTTGAAAACTCCCAAGAGCATGATAAAAAGTACAATTCTGGAAATACACCATGCACTGTAAATACTAAGTGAAATAAATCAAATAAAATGAGTTATATGCACTATAAAACTGTGTTTATAATCTATGATCACGTAACTACATGCGCTGCGTAAAACATATGCTGGAATAGTTGGCGGTGCATTCCACTGTGGCGACCCCTGATAAAGGAACTAAGCCGAAGGAAAATATATGAATGATTGATAATTCACATATTTTATGAAATAACCCAGCCTTTTAAGGGTCTGCAATAATTCTAGTTGTACCTTATGGAGATTTTAAGTAACCTTAAAACACATTTAAGTGTGGTTGAAGTCATGAACATCATAAGTGCTAGAAATAATTTAGCGATATTTACACATCTGTGAGAAACAACCCACAGTAAAAAAATACTTTAGTAATTCACTGTGTATTTTTATTCTGTATACATTATAATATGCTAATAAATGCTGTATTATCTACTACAGTAAACTAATAAACTCTAATAAATACTGCAGTTTACTTTATCTTTTACTACAATAAACTGTGGTGTATTGTGGTATAATATACTCTACTGTTGTAAAAAACTACAGTATTGGGTGATTTGTTTATATTATTATAGCTGTTGTGTTATCATAGCAATTACAGAATCATTACAACAGATCAATTCAAGTACTTTACTATAGTATTATGCAAAACACTACACTATTTACTATAAATACAATATAACCCACAGAATCACAATAATGCGAGTGTGTCTTCGTCTTGTTTTCATCTTTAAACATTGAGTTGCAGATCTGCACCTGTGATAATCCGACCGGCTGATTAACCGCCAAACAGTGACTCAACCAGACGAACCAGCTCAACTTCTTCACCGCTAACCCTAAAACACACACATACACTCGGTCTGAAGAGCCGGAGCGGTTTTTATTTACATGCATACACGTACAACACCAACATCAACATTTACATGAGAAACAGGTGTACGCATATCGTGCTTGGGACAGTGATGAAGATTATGATAATTTTGCTGCACCCAATTTAAATAGCTCCTAAGCTATATTAAAACAAACAAGCAAGAAATGCTAACAACATACAAACACAGTCCAACTGGCAGAATGAAAAAACGATAGCTATAATAACAAAACAATAGATAGAAGGATAGCTAGAACGACACAACAATAGATTGAACTACAAAACAATGGATAGACTGATAGCTAGAACCAGTACGACAGAAAGAACGATAGCTATAATGGCAAAACAATAGATGAAATGATGGCTAGAATAACAAAACAATGGATAGAACGATAGCTAGAACGAGTACGACAGACACCAAGGAAACGAGTAAATAAACAATAAAACGAAGGAATGAACAAACAATAACATGAACGAACGAACGAACGAACAATACAATAGAACGAATTAATAAAAACAATAGAACAAACAAACAATAGAACAAACGATCAAACAAAACTAACGAACGAAGAAACAATAAAATTAACGAACGAATGAACAATGCAATAGAACGAATGAACAAAAACAATAGAACAAAAACAATAGAACAAAGGAACAAACAAGCAATTGAACAAACAAACAAACAACAGAAACAAACGAATGAACAAACAAACAATAGAATTAACAAACAAACAAACAAAAGAACAAATCGAACAAACAATAGAAGGAACCAACAAACTAACAATAGAACGAACCAACCAACAATCAAACATTAGAATGAACGAACCAATGAACAAACAATAGAACGAACCAACCAACAAACAATAGAACAAAAACAATAGAACAAAGGAACAAACAAGCAATAGAACAAACAAACAAACAAACAACAGAAACAAACAAATGAACAAACAAACAATAGAATTAACAAACAAACAATAGAACAACCAAACGAACAAACAAACAAACAAAAGAACAAATCGAACAAACAATAGAAGGAACCAACAAACTAACAATAGAACGAACCAACCAACAAACAAACATTAGAATGAACGAACCAATGAACAAACAATAGAACGAACCAACCAACAAACAATAGAACAAAAACAATAGAACAAAGGAACAAACAAGCAATAGAACAAACAAACAAACAAACAAACAACAGAAACAAACAAATGAACAAACAAACAATAGAATTAACGAACCAATGAACAAACAATAGAACGAACCAACCAACAAACAATAGAATGAACAAACAAACATACAAACAAACTAAATAACTAACAAACAAACAATAGAAAGAACGCACAAACAATAGAACAATAGATAGAATATAGACAGAACCATAGATAGAAGATAGATAAATATATGGATTACTCTTTTAATTGAACACAACATGTAAACATTCTCAGTGCTGGGTGGAAAACATTTAAATTGCAACAAAAAAAGTGATACCATCCTAAGCATAATTCTAACCCACACAGGCTTGGATGCACACACAAAAATTACAAATAAATTTCCCAAAACACTTTATGAAGGTTTCGACTTTGCTCTCTCATCATCTCTTTGTACGAATATCATTCAATCAGACGCATTGATGATCAGAGTTCTGCATGTGTGGTTCCACCACAGTGTCTCCAGCAATCAGCTGTCTGATACCAGTGCAATCAACACGCTGATTTCCCATCCAAACCTCCAGCCGTGAAATCAAGCCGCTTCCAATGTGATTGGCTCCCTGCGACCACAAAAACTCATGCAACTAATACTAAAAAAAAACTAAACTGCATGAATAAATGAATTTACTGCATCATATTCTAGTCTTGTAGCCTCAAAACATATTTCTACCCTGTGGCTTTTAATACAATAGAAAAATAGATAGATCTATAGATAGATATTAGCAAGAATGACAAAACAGCAGATAAAACAATAGAATTATAGCTAAAACGACAAAACAATAGCTAGAACATGAGACTGATATATAGAAATATAGCTAGAATGACAAAATAATAGATAGAACGATAGCTAGAATTATAGATACATAGCTAGAATGATAGATAGAACGATGGCTAGAACAACAATACATGGAACTATAGCTAGAATGACGAAACAATAGGTATAATGATAGCAAGAATGATAGAAAGATAGCTAGAATGACGAAACAATAGGTAAAATGATAGCTAGAACGATAGAAAGATAGCTAGAATGACGAAACAATAGATATAATGATAGCTAGAACGATAGAAAGATAGCTAGAATGACGAAACAATAGATACAATAATAGCTAGAACAATAGAAAGATAGCTAGAATGAAGAAACAATAGATATAATGATAGCTAGAATGATGGAAAGATAGCTAGAATGACGAAACAATAGATACAATGATAACTAGAACAATAGAAAGATAGCTAGAATGACGAAACAATAGATATAATGATAGCTAGAACGATAGAAAGATAGCTAGAATGACGAAACAATAGATATAATGATAGCTAGAACGATAGAAAGATAGCTAGAATGACGAAACAACAGATATAATGATAGCTAGAATGATAGAAAGATAGCTAGAATGACGAAACAATAGATATAATGATAGCTAGAACGACAGAAAGATAGCTAGGATGACGAAACAATAAATATAATGATAGCTAGAACGATAGAAAGATAGCTAGAATGACAAAACAATAAATATAATGATAGCTAGAACGATAGAAAGATAGCTAGAATGACGAAACAACAGATATAATGATAGCTTGAACGATAGAAAGATAGCTAGAATGACGAAACAATAAATATAATGATAGCTAGAACGATAGAAAGATAGCTAGAATGACGAAACAATAAATATAATGATAGCTAGAACGATAGAAAGATAGCTAGAATGACGAAACAATAGATGATAGATATTAGCAAGAATGACAAAACAGTAGATAAAACTATAGAATGATAGCTAAAACGACAAAACAATAGCTAGAACGATAGCTAGAATGATAGACTGTTATATAGAAAGACCGCTATAATGATAATCAATAGATAATAGAAAGATAGAATGTATTTTATTTCAATTTAGTAACCTACAGTAAGGTTTTTGAAAATGTGAAATTTATACGTGGATTTATGAAAACAAACAAAAAAAAAAAAAGTAGTCCAGGGTCCATATTTCTCCGTTCTCAAAAATGTAGCCCTGAGCACATATTTCCAATGTGCCTGGGTTGTAAAAAACAGTCAATCCTGGGAAAGAGTTTAACACAACACACACATTACAGGACTGATAACCGTCAAACTGCAGTCTGACTCGATTTGATAGCATGATTGATAACTAGGGATGTAACGGTATTGTAAATACCGTCATACCGCAATATTAATTTTTTTCGATATTACCGAAGTCGCATGACTCGGTAAAACTATAGGTCTTCTGAGAAAATTTGCTCAGGCGAATGAAGCGAACGGGAGGTAACGAAAACTACAATTGCCATCAGCCCATGCTTGTCCATCATCCCTTGCGGTCTGTTGTTGCTACAGATCCAGTAATGCGGAAATGGAGTGTGCTGCTAGAAGCGGGGATGAAAAGAGCTGGAAAACTCTAAAGCAGGTCGCACACCAGAAGCGCCGCTCGGCGCCGCGACACGGCGCGTACATGACAGATTAAAGTATCGCACACCAGACGCGCACATTCGAATGATATTTAACATGAAACTAATCAGATGGCGCTCTGTGGCGCGGCTGAAAAATGAACTGCGTCCTGAGCCGTCGCCGGGCGCCGCCGACAGCCGCCGACTTGCGGCGCCGGTGTGTGTATCCTGATAGAAACCTATAATTAGAATTCTAAAATACGTGGCGCTGCGCGGCGCGCCGCCGAGCGTCGCTTCTGGTGTGCGACCTGCTTTACACGCACAGTTCAGTCCTGCATTATCTCCGTGTAAGTTCAGACTTCGCAAGTTTGATCAAGGCTGCAGTCTCTTCTTCTCAGTTTGATATGGAAAAGCAGATTATACCGAGGACACGGGTAAATCTTCAAAGGGAACAGTGTACTTTATAACTTCATTCACATCACCCTGGCTTCGTTGTTTCACTTTCTCAACAATAAAATGTAAACATGATTTAAGGAACTGCCTATTTTCATTTTAATATTAGCAACTTAGACAGCAGAAATGTTGAGGCGCCGTGCTGCATGAGCGTTATCACTGTGTGGATATTTTTAACAAAACGGAGCCGATAACAACTGCCTCCTTTCAATTTCAGTGAAAATACGAAACACACCCTCTCTTTTGCTGAGTATCAGTTTTAAGAATCGATAATGGCCATTTTAAAAGTATAACATACAATAAGTTTTTACATTATAGGAAATAAAGGCGATCAGTCAATATACAGAATGTACGTGGTTACATTAATCATTAACTTATCTTTGCGCTCAGCCAAAACACGTTACCTGAGAACAAGTAATAGATTCCAATGACCAAAGTCAGGGAATATGTCGTTAGATAAAGACAACAAGATAAATGAAATATCCCGTTTAATAAATATAGTGAGATTAGATCCAGCGGGAGATGCTTGATGAGAAGTCCGACTAGCAGAGCTCTCATCTGGGTAGATGGGCTGAGTGTGATTAAATGTAGAATGTGATGAGTTTTCAACAATACTAAATTGAAACTTTATTTTTTTACATGGTTTAATAATTTTTTTTTATTAAAATTGAAGTTCCTGTTTCAAAGCTTACAGATAGATGGCTAATTTGTATGTCATTGACACTTTTGGCACTTTTTTGGAGTATTTTCATAAGTTTTGTTTTTTCCTGTAAATGATTCAATAAATACCGTACCGTGACATTCATACCGAGGTATTACCGTACCGCAAAATTCTGATACCGTTACATCCCTATTGATAACCGGACAATGTTGATGTTAAAGGGATAGTTCACCCAAAAATTTAATTATGATTACTTTAACAAGTATAACAATAACCAAAGCATACTTAGCATATTGCTATACGCTATACTCTAGCATGATAAAAGCTTCAGCAACTAATAGCGACAACAAAAAGGATGCCAGCAGAAGCCCAGGACGGAATAACTTTTTTCACATGGACTATATTATTTCACAGTCCGAATGTCTGTCTGCACAGAACAAAAGAGCAGCCAAAGTGGGTTTATTCAGAATCAATAATCAGCTCATCGCACTCATGTAAACTCCCACCAGTGTTGACCGAGACCAGTTTCCCATCTTCTGTGGGTGTGTTTGCAGAGCAGCTGCCAATGACGGACAGATTTGGCCTGGTTCTTTGTTTCCGTCTGGCTGGCATGACCCGTTTATCCACTCACACAGCCAAGGCGGGCTGGAGAATCTCCTGTACAGCGGCCAAACACCAGCCACAAACCCTCAGATGAGAAGTGAAGGGAGCGAGCAGGTCACGGCCGGAGAAATATGCGCCGGTGCAAACTGGGACCATCCCAAAACTCACATCATCCAACCAGATGTACAGCATTCTCCAGCCGTGAGAAACACAGGAGGGTGGAAGAACTCTGCATCATGCATTCACTGATTCAGAGTTTAATGAGCAGAGTGATGTACACTCACCGGCCACTTTATTAGGAACACCCGTCCAACTGCTTGTTAACACAAATTTCTAATCAGCCAATCACATGGCAGCAGCTCAATGCATTTAGGCATGTAGACATGGTCAAGACGATCTGCTGCGGGTTAAAGCGAGCATCAGAATGGGGAAGAATGGGGATTTAAGTGACTTTGAACATGGCAAGGTTGTTGGTGCCAGACAGGCTGATCGGAGTATTTCAGAAACTGCTGATCTACTGGGATTTCCACGCACAACCATCTCTAGGGTTTACAGAGAATGGTCCGACAAAGAGGAAATATCCAGTGAGCGGCAGTTCTGTGGGCGCAAATGCCTTGTTTATGCCAGAGGTCAGAGGAGAATGGCCAGACTGGTTCCAGCTGATAGAAAGGCAACAGTAACTCAAATAAGCACTCGTTACAACCGAGCTCTGCAGAAGAGCATCTCTGAACACACAACACGTCCAACCTTGAGGCGGATGGGCTACAGCAGCAGAAGAGCACACCGGGTGCCGCTCCTGTCAGCTAAGAACAGGAAACTGAGGCTACAATTCACACAGGCTCACCAAAACTGGACAATAGAAGATTGGAGAAACGTTGCTGCTCTGATGAGTCTCCATTTCTGCTGACACATTCAGATGCTCGGGGCAGAATTCGGCCTCAACAACATGAAAGCATGGATCATCCTGCCTTGTATCAACAGTTCAGGCTGGTGGTGGTGGTGTAATGGTGTGGGGGAGATTTTCTTTGGGTCCATTAGTACTAATTGAGCATCAACGCCACAGCCTACCTGAGTATTGCTGCTGACCATGTCCATCCCTTTATGAGCACAGTGTCTCCATTTTCTAATGGCTACTTCCAGCAGAATAACGCAGCATGTCAAAGCATGAATCATCTCAGACTGGTTTCTTGAACATGACAATGAGTTCACTGTACTCAAATGGCCTCCCCAGTCACCAGATATCAATCTAACAGAGCACCTTTGGGTAGGCTGGAACGGGAGATTGGCATCATGGATGTGCAGGCTACAAATCTGCAGCAACTGTGTGATGCTTTCATGACAATATGAAGCAAAATCTCTGTGGAATATTTCCAGTAACTTGTTGAATCTCTGCCATGAAGGATTAAGGCAGATCTGAACGTAAAAAAAAAAAAAACCTGGTACTAGTAAGGTGTACCTAATAAAGTGGCCAGTAAGTGTATTTTCCCACTATAAAGTCAAGTACAAGTGTGACACACACACACACACACATATATATATATATATATATATATATATATATATATATATATATATATATATATATATATATATATATATTTATATATATATGATACACATACATATACACACACACATACATGCATATATTTGAAAAAAAAGTTTATTTATATTTAGACATATATATATATATATATATATATATATATATATATATATATATATATATATATATAAAAAATACTAAACAAATAAATTATTTAAATCTTATAAAATTATATACATTTAAATATCTGTGTAGCAAAATTGTTTTGTTTCTATTACATATACATAATAAATATATATAATACACACACATTTATGTCAAAACAAACTTTTCTTTTAGATGCAATTAACTGCGATATAAATAAAAGTAATCATACAGTAATCATCTAATCTTGTAAAGTATTGTATTCTTAAAACATCAAGATCAACACAAGTGTTGGCTAGAAATGAGACTGTAACTCTTGACTTGATAAGCAGATTTCGGTCTCCATGGCGCAGGTCAGCAATGCGTGAAGCGTTTGCGTGTCCGTCTGGAATGTGGCATCACACACACACACACACACACACTGACCCCTTCTGAAGCCCCATATTCATCCATCCCTCATTCCCTCATTCTCACTCTTTGTCTCTCTGCTTTTGTGCGTGTCAGAAGTCCAGAGAGTCACTGGCCATCAGGCATTGTTTGCCGAGAGTGAAATGCAGTGTGTTTGGCTCTCGGGGTCGACTCGCGACAGACGCTGAAGGGAAAATATTTATCCCACGCGAGCGAGAGGCTCATGCAAATCAATGCAGGGGTCGAACTGCAACAACAGCATTAATGTGGCATTAACCCGTTTAGCTGAATCACAGGCTGCTCATCAGCTCAATAGAGCTCATGGAAATTTGTTCGCCATTGTGTGTGTGTGTGTGTGTGTTTAGTTATTGTAAGAAATAGGACGTCAATGCACAGTTGTTGATGTTTGTTGGAATGCAAATCCATTTGGAGATTATTTGAAAGCTGATGTTTTGAGTTATTTGTGTAAATATTTATGATGATGTGGTGTGTGTCGTGTGAGATGTGTATGTTTGTCAGATTTTAATGTCCTTATTCAGATTTGTTGGATCATGCAATTATATTTCCTGGGTAAATTCATTCATTTTCCTTCGGCTTAGTCCTTTATTTATCAGGGGGTGCCACAATGGAATGAACCGCCGACTATTCCAGCATGTGTTTTACATAGTGGATGCCCTTCCAGCTGCAACCTAGTACTTTTAAACACCCATACACACGCATTCACACTCACACTCGTACACTACGGCCAACTTATCTTATCCAAATCCTCTATAGCGCATGTTTTGAGACTGTCAACCCACGCCAACATGGGGAGACCATGCAAACTCCACACAGTTTACATTTGTGGGTGAATTACAGCAGAGCGGGTAGGATTGATTTCATTGCGGAAAAGAAACCAAAAAGGCGTTTGAATATAGCCCTGTAATAAACCATCAGTAGATATACAACCACTTAGCGCAATCAAACAAGACAAACACAGTGTGTGGAGCACAAACGCACTGGCTCATGGGAAGAAAACGGTTTGAGCAATGCCATAACTCAGCGAAGGAAATAAATCTCATTAGTTCCCGCTGAAGCACGTTATAATTAAAACTATGTGTTCCAGCGTGTGTACATGTGTCATTTATAATTGAAACATTTGCATTAAAGACGACCGCTTTTTGTTTTTGCAATTATAAATGCAGCGAGAGTATTAAATTAAACAGAGATTGCTGCAGTGCAATATGTGGGCTCACGTTATTTACAAGCTGAGCTTAAAGTACTGAATTATTTAACCGTCTGAGCAGTTAAAACTGCAGGAGGAGACCAGCACACAATACTGAGGAAGGAGAAATGTGTGTTCGAGTGGATGCATGCGTGTGTGTGTGTGTGTGTGTGTGTGTGTGTGTGTGTGTGTGTGTGTGTGTGTGTGTGTGTGTGTGTGTGCAACAAGCAGAGAATGCAATGCAGCAGCGCTGTGTGAAACCACAGGGGAAAACAGTGGTTTGTGATTGTCATTCTCAAACTGTTCTGCTCCAGAATGCTGATTTTACATTGAACATTAGTTATGCGTCTTTAAAAGAGCAGGCCATTATGGAGTCAGGTCATTCTCAAAAATAATACATTTACAAAATCCAATTCTTATGTTCAAAATATGATTCATAAACACTCAAATCCAATTCGTAAATTCAAAACATGATTCATAAATATGCAAAACCAATTTGTAAGTTCTAAACACAATTCAAAAATACACAAATCAAATTCGTAATTTCAAAACATGATTTGTAAAATAGCCAAATCTAATTCAGAAATTCAAAACACGATTCGTAAAATAGCCAAAACTAATTCTTATATTAAAAACACGATTCGTAAAATAGCCAAAACTAATTCGTAAATTCAAAACACGATTCGTAAAATAGCCAAATCCAATTCGTAAATTCAAAACATGATTTGTAAAATAGCCAAATCTAATTCAGAAATTCAAAACACGATTCGTAAAATAGCCAAAACTAATTCTTATATTAAAAACACGATTCGTAAAATAGCCAAAACTAATTCGTAAATTCAAAACACGATTCGTAAAATAGCCAAAACTAATTCTTATATTAAAAACACGATTCGTAAAATAGCCAAATCCAATTCGTAAATTCAAAACACGATTCGTAAAATAGCCAAATTCAATTCGTAAATTCAAAACACGATTCGTAAAATAACCAAATCCAATTTATAAATTCTAAACTCGATTCGTTAAATAGCCAAATCTAATTCGTAAATTTAAAACACGATTCGTAAAATAGCCAAAACCAATTCTTGAATTCAAAACACGATTTAAAAATATCCAAATCGAATTTATAAGTTCAAAACACAATAAAAAAATACACATATCTAATTCGTAAATTCAAAACACGATTCATAAACAGTCAAATCCAATTCGTAAATCCAAAACATGATTCGTAAAAACCCAAATCCAATTCGTGATTTCAAATCACGATTCATGAAAAAGCCAAATCCCACTCGGAAATTCAAATCATGATTCATAAATACCAAAATCCAATTCTTTTGGCAAAAATATTTATGATTTTAATTGTAAATTCACTAATTGCATGTTTTACTTATGAAATTGTACAGCGGAATGAACCAATAACTTATCCAGCATATGTTCTACACAGTGGATGCCCTTCCAGCTGCAACCCAGTACTGGGAAAGACCCATACACTATGGCCAATTTAGTTCATCAATTCCCCTATAGCGCATGTGTATGGACTGTGGGGGAAACGAGAGCTCCAGGAGGAAACCCACGCCAACATGGGGAGAACATGCAAACTCCACACAGAAATGCCAACGAATCCAGCCGGGACTCAAATCAGCGACCTTCTTGCCGTGAGGCCCAAGTTACAATCAAATATAAGTTATTATATATAAACATAGATAACCTGCAGTTTTACAGCATATAGGCGATGTCTATGTGTACATGTTTAATGCATTTGTATATTAAGCGTGTGTGTGTGTGTGTGTGTGTGTGTGTGTGTGTGTGTGTGTGTGTGTGTGTGTGTGTGTGTATATATATATATATATATATATATATATATATATATATATATATATAAATATATATATATATATAATATATATATATATATATATATATATATATATATATATATATATATATATATATATATATATATATATATATATATATATATACATATATAAATATATATATATACATATATAAATATATATATATATATATATATATATATATATATATATACATATATATATATATATACATATATATATATATATATATATATATATATATATATATATATATATATATATATATATATATATATATATATATATATAAATATATATAAATATATAAGACATAAACGAATACGTAAATGGCTTCAAGGAGTCAAAATCCACCACCCATATTTGGGTCACTCACAACTCTCTAGCTGAAATCCAATCATCTAGTGTTCACTGAGTTCCATTCACCTCACAATTACAGTCAACAAAATGATGCCTGAACTATGAAGCAGCACTACACTGCAGAAACTAACAGAAAACACTGCGTTTGCTGCTCCGCTTTGCTGCTTTAGCCACAGACTTTGCATTCAAAAGAAAAACATCTCAGATTGAAGCTGGACCGCATCCATTCACCAGAAGAAAAAAAACACTGACACGCACACACACACACAAGCATGCACAGGAGATGAGCAATGCATAAAGAAACAAGGAGGAGGAGGAAAAGCAGAGCGAGTGGGAGTGATGAGAAAAGTCACGCTGACAGAGAGAGAAACATGTAGCCGCATGGATGTACGACCGTTTCCGTTCTCAATCCCAAACCATTTGCATGACCCAAAAATGACTCACACGGCGGAAAACTCCAGTACAATACTTTGACTTCAGTCCAAATAATACAGAAAGCGTCTACGTCACGTGATACAAAAGACACAAACACAAGCCCACGCATTCAATCCAGATACAGAGAGCGAAGATTCATTCATTACCTCAGATTCTGTTCCCTTTCCTTGCAGTTTAAACAAACTTTTAAAGAGTTTTTATTTCAAATTAAAGGCATAGTTCACTCAAATATAAACATTTCTGCTCAAGTTGTTCTAAACTTATAAGAGTTTCACTCTTTTGTTGCACACAAAACAAGATATCCTGAAGAATGCTGGAAACCAGCAGTGATAACTATAGTAGAAGAACAAAATATTACCATGGAAGACAACTGCTATGACTCCATCCAAAGATGGAAATTAAACATGCACATATTTGGAATATGGAATAAATTATTTGCGAATAAACCAGCATTTAATCCAATGAGAAACAAGCCTCAGAAGATGTAGGCCAGGCTACTGGAGGCGTGATGCTGTTCACACCAGACGCGCATAGAGCAATGCAAAGTCAATGCAAAGACGTGAGTAGACATCCTGCGGAGTGATACGCACAAATGAGGCAGCACGAGTTGAGCTTTTTGAGTGTTTGATGCCCTGTAATTGGAGGAGTTGGAATTTGGACTGTGCAATAGTCACAATGCAAGATTTGCAATGTTAAGTCTGGATTATAGTTGAGCAGGGGTCCGTTCTTCGTACGTGGATTACTTGGTTAGCTGGATTTGGTAATTGACACGATCCAGGATTGTTTCGTTCTTCAAAACTTATCCGAGAGTTGTTGTCATTGCAACAGTTCTGGTAGCTCAAACCTGGTCGGGAGCAGGTTCAATTCATATAAACAGGATTAGATCGGGTCAGTTCAAGCAAAGATAATACAGAAAGTATACCGAATTCTGATATTTTCTTACAGTAGTAGTTATATACAATTGGGAAAATAGTAAATATTTTTTAACTATATATATATATATATATATATATATATATATATATATATATATATATATATATATATATATATATATATATTATTTATATTAGTATAGTTATATATACTAATAAAACTTATGCAATCTGCACCAACGAAATGAAAGTAAAAAGACTGCCACCTAGTGGTTCAAAGAGAAAACTTATTGATATGAACTTTTTAGATCGCTTTAGTACAATTTGTGTATGATCATAGACATGAACAATATGTGACTGTTTTAAAATTAATAGACATTTTTAATTAATAGACATTAAGACATTTTTGCAGTCATAAACATGTTTTGGCAGTTAATTTGATGGTGATTTGATGCTTCATAAAAGTTGCAGACGCCTTTACCAATATCGAAAGGTTTTTGTAAACATCCAGTTATTCTTCACAACGTTTAAAAAAAAGCGACTATAATACTACTATAATAAGGAAAATCCGCTCTACCTGTAAAATGAAATAAATTGCTCTTGACACATGAAAGAACCAAGCATACAGCCCACAACAAGGTGTAAAGTTATTGCGTGTCATATTTAACAAACCGTTTACTGCGAATTTGATGTATTTTTGCTCACATGGATAATTGAATATTAATCAGATATTAATCTGAATATTAATCATTACGCTGCTGTGCTGTCAGCCAATCGTTGCATTGCTGATCATGATTCCGAGGATCGATAGATCTGTCCTTCACAACACATGCAGCGATTTCAGATCAGCTTATCCAGACATATTGATCTGATTTGCGAACTTGTTTGAAGAACCAAATTAGCAGGTTATCAAGATTAAAAGATCCAGGATCTGTCAAATCATCTTAGATCATTTAAGCGAGATACAAAGTACGGACCCCAGACAACAGTTCATCAAACTGGGCTCGGCTCAGTCTGAAGCACCGCTGAAAGCCTCCATCATCCAGGTACAAAAAGTACTGATAAGAGAACCGTTAAAGTACAGAACCGATTAGTGATATTAATAACAGTAGTAATACCGTAAAACCTTAACGATACCCCATCCCTAATGCTAGAATGTGTTCGGTAAGTGTGTTTTATCATTGTATTTTATGCACATTTTTCTTATTGGATATAACATTTATCCTACTCACTTGTGTGGACTATTTTTTTATAAACATTTTCAAAATCTAAGCGAATCTTCCGTGTTTCCATTAGAGATGTTTTTGCGATATTCCAAAATGCACATAATAATAGGCTGACGGAAACATAGTTAAAGGTACAGCTTTTCTACACTCTTCCTAATATCTTTCTGTGTACTCAACAGAAGACAATAGGGCTGCATAACATATCATTTCAGCATCAACATCGCAATGTTTGCATGTGCAATAGTCACATTGCAAGATATGCAGTGTTGAGTCTGGATTATAGTTGACCAGGAGCGGCAGAATTGTATTTAGTTACTGTATTTATACAATTTATGCAAAAAAAAACAACTTTTTCTTACTTAGAATTTGTGTCTTGTTTCTTGTCCAAATATCAATATTTATTTCAATATTTATAATACATTATAAATATTTATGTATTACAAATATAAATATTTATAATACATTATTAATAAAATGTATTACAAATATCAATATTTATTTCAATGTTTATAATATATCAATATTTATAATACATCATAAATATTTATGTATTACAAATATGAATATTTATTATACATTATTAATAAAAATGTATTACAAATATTAATATTTCTAATACATTTCAAAGCAATAACAAGGTTTCTTTACGTACCCTACTGGCAGATAGTTTGGCTTGTTGTAATGAAAAACTCTTAATTTTGCTGCATTTCTTTTGAAGTTGAAAACAAAGCATTATTTTATACCTGATCTAAGAATCTTTGAGGATATCTGAACTAAAATTGAGACGAAGCAAAGTAAGAAAAGCATTTTTTGCACGTTGATTGTTCAATTTTTGTACCTGAATACTGCTGGACTCCCCACAGAAAACAGTCAAATTGTGCAATTCAAACCCTCCTGTGAAACTGTATTTATTTACACATACATTAAAGCCAATTTAGCTTATTTATTTTGACTATAGAGCAGGGGTGCACAACCCTGTTCCTGGGGAGCCACCTTCCTGCAGATTTCCGTTGCTACCCATATCAAACACACCTGAAATAATTAATTAGGACCTGAACACCACATGATAATTACTGGCAGGTGTGTTAGATATGGGTTGGAACTGAAATCTGCAGGAAGGTGGCTCTCCAGGAACATGGTTGGCCACCCCTGCTATAGAGCATTGTTTTAGAACTGTGGGGGAAACCGGAGCACCCAAAGGAAATCCACAAAAACACAGGGAGAACATGCAAACTCCACACAGAAACTCAGCCGGCACTTAAACCAATCACCTTCGTGTTGTGAGACCACAGTGCTAACCACTAACTAAGCATTTTTATCACAGAAAAATAAAATATCACAATATCAAATTTTTCCAATATCATGCAGCCTTTAAAGAAACAAACAAACCGGTTTTCAATAAGTGAAGTGTGAATAAATGATTAGGTTTTTGGGGTGATCTGTCCCTTTAGCTGTAAGTAAAAACTCTTCTCTAAGTTCCTGTTTGAAAGACTATCAGTGCTCAAATACTTTCAGAAATGAAGTAAACCATTTGATTTCCATTAAGAGTGTAAACACATTGGCGCCATCAAATCGCAGCTCTGTATATACGAGCCACCCATCCTGCCCGAGTCCTGACATATCAACACTGACTCAACCAGTGGCGTGAGGATGCCTTGAAACAGTCATTATTTTGCGATTCCATTTCAACTGCTGTGCTATAATCAAAAACCCAAATGCACGCATCAGAGAGTGCAGACTCCACATTAAAATCTATCAGCCGAGAACACTAAAAACAAGCAAGACGGCAGCCAGTGAAATCGTGAAAAAGGGTGTGAGGGAAGGATGAAACAGCGGAAAGAAGAAACGAAAATACAAACAAGCCAACGTGCCAACGAGATGCCTCCCACATGTGTCATCTGTAATGTTTTTGGGCCTCTTTTTCTTGTCGACTGCGAGTCCTCACCGCAAGTTGTTTGCTGACATGCAGTTATGAATCAGCCCTCAAACAGAATCAGATTGTGCAAGAGCTGAATTACAGTCTGAGGGGGATGATCCTGTCTGACGCACCTACTCTGCCATTAGCCAAGTCAGAAACAGTATAAACACAGAACCCTGAGCCTTTCAGTGTGTTTAAGGAAACAAGCTTATGAGTAATTCCATGCCAATGTCAACCCTGCCATGAAAAAACTCAAAATAGCAAAACCCTTTCTAGACTTTTTGAGTGCACTAACAGACAAAAGTCTTGTCGTGGATCCCAGATGTAAGAGTAAGAAATAACTAGATTCTTAAAGTTTGAGAACAAACTTTGAGGCTGGCTTGTGAAAGCCTGATGGTAGATAGTTTTTTTAGTTTAAACAGTTTTAAAAAGTATGAAAAGATGGATAGATAGATAGATAGATAGATAGATAGATAGATAGATAGATAGATAGATAGATAGATAGATAGATAGATAGATAGATAGATAGATAGATAGATAGATAGATTAGCATGTTTTAAGCATGATTCTAGCGTGAAATAGCATGTTACTAGCATGATTTTAGCATGAATTAGCATGTTACTAGCATGATTCTAGCATGAATTAGCATGTTGTTAGCATGATTCTAGCATGAATTAGCATGAAATAGCACGATTCTAGCATGAATTAGCATGTTGTTAGCACGATTCTAGCATGAATTAGCATGTTACTAGCACGATTCTAGCATGAATGAGCATGTTACTAGCATGATTCTAGCATGAATTAGCATGATTCTAGTATGAATTAGCATGTGACTAGCATGATTCTAGCATGAAGTAGCATGTGACTAGCATGATTCTAGCATGAATTAGCATGATTCTAGTATGAATTAGCATGTTACTAGCACGATTCTAGCATGAATGAGCATGTTACTAGCATGATTCTAGCATGAATTAGCATGATTCTAGTATGAATTAGCATGTGACTAGCATGATTCTAGCATGAAGTAGCATGTGACTAGCATGATTCTAGCATTAATTAGCATGTAACTAGCATGATTCTAGCATGAATTTGCATGTTGTTAGCATGATAGATAGATAGATAGATAGATAGATAGATAGATAGATAGATAGATAGATAGATAGATAGATAGATAGATAGATAGATAGATAGATAGATAGATAGATAGATAGATAGATAGATAGATAGATAGAACCATAGAACGATAGAACGATAGATAGATAGATAGATAGATAGATAGATAGATAGATAGATAGATAGTAAGATAGTAAGTAAGATAGATAGATAGATAGATAGATAGATAGATAGATAGATAGATAGATAGATAGATAGATAGATAGATAGATAGATAGATAGATAGATAGATAGATAGATAGATAGATAGAACCATAGAACGATAGAACGATAGATAGATAGATAGATAGATAGATAGATAGATAGATAGATAGATAGATAGATAGATAGATAGATAGATAGATAGATAGATAGATAGATAGATAGATAGATAGATAGAACCATAGAACGATAGAACGATAGATAGATAGATAGATAGATAGATAGATAGATAGATAGATAGATAGATAGATAGATAGATAGTAAGATAGTAAGTAAGATAGATAGATAGATAGATAGATAGATAGATAGATAGATAGATAGATAGATAGATAGATAGATAGATAGATAGATAGTAAGATAGATAGATAGATAGATAGATAGAACCATAGAACGATAGAACGATAGATAGATAGATAGATAGATAGATAGATAGATAGATAGATAGATAGATAGATAGATAGATAGATAGTAAGATAGTAAGTAAGATAGATAGATAGATAGATAGATAGATAGATAGATAGATAGATAGATAGATAGTAAGATAGTAAGTAAGATAGATAGATAGATAGATAGATAGATAGATAGATAGATAGATAGATAGATAGATAGATAGATAGATAGATAGATAGATAGATAGATAGATAGATAGAACCATAGAACGATAGAACGATAGAACGATAGATAGATAGATAGATAGATAGATAGATAGATAGATAGATAGATAGATAGATAGATAGATAGATAGATAGATAGATAGATAGATAGATAGATAGATAGATAGATAGATAGATAGATAGACGGATGGATAGATAGTAAGATAGATAGATAGATAGATAGATAGATAGATAGATAGATAGATAGATAGATAGATAGATAGATAGATGATAGATAGATAGATAGATAGATAGATAGATAGATAGATAGATAGATAGATAGATAGATAGATAGATAGATAGATAGATAGATAGATAGATAGATAGAACCATAGAACGATAGATAGAAAGATAGATAGATAGATAGATAGATAGATAGATAGATAGATAGATAGATAGATAGATAGATAGATAGATAGATAGATAGATAGATAGATAGATAGATAGATAGATAGATAGATAGATAGATAGATAGATAGATAGATAGATAGACGGATGGATAGATAGTAAGATAGATAGATAGATAGATAGATAGATAGATAGATAGATAGATAGATAGATAGATAGATAGATAGATAGATAGATAGATAGATAGATAGATAGATAGATAGATAGATAGAACCATAGATAGATAGATAGATAGATAGATAGATAGATAGATAGATAGATAGATAGATAGATAGATAGATAGATAGATAGATAGATAGATAGATAGATAGATAGATAGATAGATAGATAGATAGATAGATAGATAGATAGATAGATAGATAGATAGATAGATAGATAGATAGATGCAGATTGAGATGCAGAAAGAGGCAGATTTGTCTGCTGAATCATCTGTTGATCTGCATCACTATCATCACACATTCTGCAGAAGACCTACTGGAACCAGCATGGACACAAGATTCTTACAGAAATCAGTCAAGTTTGGTGAAGGAGAAATCATGGTTTGGGGTTCATTCAGTATGGGGGCGTGCGAGAGTTCTGCAACATCAACAGCCTGAGGTATCAAGACATTAGTGCTGCCCATTACATTACAAACCACAGGAGAGGGACAATTCTCCAGCAGGATAGCGCTCCTGCTCATACTTCAGCCTCCACATCAAAACTCCTGAAAGCAAAGAAGGTCAAGGTGCTCCAGGATTGGCCAGCCCAGTCACCAGACATGAACATTATTGAGCATGAAGGAGGAGGCATTGAAGACGAATTCACAGTATCTTGATGAGCTCTGGGATCCTGCTGAACGCTTTCTTCTTCATTCCAAATGACTTTATTAATCAGTGATGTGAGTCAGTGCAGAGATGTATGGATGCAGTCCTCCAAGCTCATGATGGAGTCAGACACAATATTCATTCTGTCTCCACTTCAGCAGGACTTTATATTCTATACTGGACATTATTTCCGTTTTGTCTGTTAAGCAAAGTCAGACCTTACTGTCCTAATCAAATCATTCACAATCAAGGCATGATCATATTTTATTGTGCTCAAATAAGCGTAATTTAGAGGCTTTCATATAAGCCACTTCTGATACCAAATGATCAAGTTATTAACTGTAGTTCCTAATACTTATAGACGACAAGACTTTTGTCAGGTATTGTAGGCTTGTATTTTACAGTCCTGTAAAGATACTCAGAAATGTCGTTGTCAATGTTTTCAAGCAATTAAATTTGATTTACCAAAGTCACACAAGTGGCAATTTCAAATCCATAACGGAGAGATATCACAATCCATAACCAAGCTTTTTTCATATGAATGCAAAAATTGATGAGCACTGTTTCTTTAGGGTTATGCAGTTTGAGGCCCGGTTTACACAGCCAGGTAAATGTCACCCAATTCCGATTTTTTGCTCAAATGTGAAGCAGATCGGATCTGTTCTATGACCGTGTAAACACAAAAAACACGCATGCATTCGGATATTCAGAGATGGGTTTCAGGCCTGCTTTATATCTAGAAATAAATCAGATATGAATCAGTATGTGACAATGCGACTAAGGCCCGGTTTACACTGCCAGTTAAATGTGACCCAATTCCGATTTTTTTCTCATATGTGATCGGATCTGTTCTATAACCGTGTAAACACGAAAAGAACGCATGCGTTCGAATATTCAGAGATGGGTTTCAGCCCTCCTTCATATGTTTAAATAAATCCGATATAGATCAGACGTGACAATGCGACTGTCATGTAAACAGGCAGATCGGATTTACTGAGGCGTTCCGTTATGTACATCATTAAACTTGCGACAATGTGGTGCTTCTTGATTTAACATCAGAGGAAACACAGAGGAGGAAAGTGGTCAGTCGCCACAATTTGCTCCCACCAGACCTGAGATCTCTCTCGTACCCACAAAGCCCTCTGAATGGTGGAGGACCCCATATATAAACCATAAGCGCAAGCTGCGATGACGGCCCTTTCCCACCTCCGCCTCAAAATCATTTTAAAGTTGGGCGAACTTCATGTTGTAACTTTTGCGAACACTAGTGCGCACACAGGCAAAAGCTACATCTTCAACCACACACACACATCAGGGCCATACCATTACATGAACTGTGTGGGGGTAAATCTGGACTATGCCATTCACTGCTTATACTACACTTCGCATATTTCGCAGAGCTAAAAACAAGACAATTTCTTCCATCGTCGCTAGTGTGGCAGAGATGCTAGAACCCGCCTTTATGCATCGTAAATTGTATGGCGAGTGTAAACGCATGAATTGGATATGGGTCACAATTAAAACAACGTGTAAACGGACAGGCAAACAAACCAGATATAGGCAACAAATCGAAAAGGAGCATTAAGACCTGACAGTGTAAACAGAACCCAACTCACTGAATTTAATATGCTGGAAACTTGCATACCTTTTTAGTCACATGATCACATCCATAACGCACGTTTATTTCCCTCATTTAAAATATAAAACATGTTTACAGATTGATGTTTTTCTGATCGCAAACCTCTGTGGTAGCTTGTTTTGGAAAATATAAACAGATGTTTCAATATTATGTAAACACAAACTTTCTATGGGAATTTATGCGAGTTCTTACTGCAAATTTCACATGCATAACACTGGAATCGCTCTTCTGTCTTAAGAGAAAAGCTGGACGTGTTCACATACACATGCATTCAAGTATAATCTGGAAAGCGGTTTGCTTGCAGGGTGTAACCGCAGCCATTGTCGGCCATTCCTGAAAAACAACTCATCCTAAATAACAGATGTCACACAGTGAAAAAAAGAGACTACGAAAGAGCGGAGGCCCTTTGAAGAAGTTAAAAGTGCAGCGGATGAAAATAAAACTGGAAAAAGCTGGATATTAATAATGTATAACTGCCAACTCTGAGTGTTCAAATGCCTTCCAAAGGAAAACCACATCCCACTGAAAGCTAGTTTCCGTTGCTGAGTTTTACTAAAGGTGATAAAATTTTCAAGGCTAAAGGAGACTTCGACATGCTTGTTTTTTATGTTCTGGGTCAGGTTTTGTCATGATTATTGACTTGAGAGCTAAAAAGTCCCTTGCATGTGCTTCAAAGCATGTATGAGTAATCTACAAAAACAAAGTCTTGAAAAAATACAATTATGTAGAATGTTTGCAAGCATTTTTAACCAGTTTGCGTACTAGTGCTTCATCAAAATAGCTTAACTAGACAAAACAAATGCTAATAGGGCTGCACGATATTGGAAAAACCTAACAGCAATACTTTTTTATCTTGCGATACTTCACCAGATGACTTAATGTCTCTATTTGAAAAGAATTTATAATGTTAGATCAATGACAGGCATCAAAAACACATGCAAATGAACAATTATATTAAAAACTCAACATTGCATATGCTGTGAAGTGACTATTGCGATTGATCACATTGCGATATCGATGCTGAAGCCATACATTGGAAAGCCCGAATTTCTAACATCTGGTGGATGGATGGATGGATGGAAGGATGGATGGACGGATGGATGGATAGTCAGAGGGACAGATGGATAGAAAGATGGACAGATAGATGGACAGATAGACAGACAGACAGACAGACAGACAGATAGACGGATGGATTGATAGATAGACAGATGGACTGACAGACATGGATGGATGGATGGATGGATGGATGGATGGATGGATGGATGGATGGATGGACAGATAGACAGATAGATGGATCGATGGACGGATGGACGGATGGACAGATAGATAGATATAGATAGATAGATAGATAGATAGATAGATAGATAGATAGATAGATAGATAGATAGATAGACAGATAGATAGAACGATAGATAGATAGAACGATAGAACGATAGATAGATAGATGGATGGATGGATGGATGGATGGATGGATGGATGGATGGATGGATGGATGGATGGATGGATGGATGGATGGATGGATGGATGGATGGATGGATGGATGGATATAGATAGATAGATAGATAGATAGATAGATAGATAGATAGATAGATAGATAGATAGATAGATAGATAGATAGATAGATAGATAGATAGATAGATAGATAGATAGATAGATAGATAGATAGATAGATAGACAGACAGATAGATAGACTGACGGATGGATAGATAAATGGATTGATAGATAGACGGATGAATAGATAGACGGATGGATAGATAGACGGATGGATGGATGGATGGATGGATGGATGGACGGACAGACAGACGGACGGACGGATGGATGGATAGACGGATGGATTGATGGATAGACAGATAGATGGACAGACATAGATAGATAGATAGATAGATAGATAGATAGATAGATAGATAGATAGATAGATAGATAGATAGATAGATAGATAGATAGATAGATAGATAGATAGATAGATAGATAGATAGACAGACGGAGACAGGCAGAAAGACAGACCATGATAGATAGATAGATGGATGGATGGACGGACGGATAGATTGGGGGATAGATTGACGGATAAACAGATGGACGAACGGACGGACAGACAGAGACATAGATGGATGGATGGATGGATGGATGGATGGATGGATGGATGGATGGATGGATGGATAAATTGACGGACAGTCGGACATACAGACAGACATATTTGAAGGAAATCACAAATTTTGAAAACTCAAACTGTTCATCAACAGGACTAATAATGGGTAAAGATACGTGGCTAAATACCAACCAGTGTATTGCTCTAAATCACTAGTATGGTGAGTGAACGTGTCATTTTATGGGAGGTCAGACTGTGCAGTGAGTGCCTGAAGCTGGGACAGAGTTACCAGTGTCTGTGTGTGAAAAAGACCTCTCACTGTTTGCTCTTTAACAAACAGAGTAACAGCCAGAACTCTTAAATGCTTTTTAATATCAACACTGGCCTTGGGAGAAGAAGAAACTGAGAGAGAAAGAGACAGAATAAGTAAAAAAACAACAAAAAACAGTACTCCCAACGGGCATGTGCTCTTTAGAAAATGTCCAAAAATTAAGAATGTTTATCTATAGGCTATAACACAAGCCTTTTCTGAGTTAGTTTTTCAATATCCACAGCTAATTCACAACAAATTACTGTAATGCAGCTTAAATCTAATAAAACGACATGCATGTTTACAACCTGGTGTAAATGTTGCAGTTTGGTGCAGAGCTGTGCCCAGTGATTTAACAGCTTAAGTTTACTTTGATTTGCTTGAGAGCCTTGATATGTCTCTGGAGTCACATTGTCTGATCAGATAATATTTTACAGCACAATAAAACAGCTTATAACAGAGCACAAGAGACCAATAGATCACAAGGAGACGTCAATCAGTCGGGTTTTGGGGCTTGAAAACATGGCAAGACAGTTTGGCGAGGCATCTCACAAGTGTTTACCCAGTACCGAGAGACACTGAGTGGAAAGCAAAGGACAGGGAGAGAGATTATAAATAGAAGTCAAACAGAGGGTGAGCTATGGGCCACAGAATGCCACAGTTATGAGCTCGCATGCTACAGACTGGGATGTTGACAACACAAGAGGAGCACTAAATATACAATGGGGAGACTCTTAGTTAAACACCAGACACAAACAAACAAGAACGCAAAAAACACTGGATCACAGTATCCATGGTAAATAAACAGTAATGTAGGCCTACTAATAGCAACAATCTCACATAGTCTTGTCTCTCTCTCATGCACTTTTATAAATCTTCCATTTGACTGAAATTATTTCACATCTCAGCTCATAATCTATACAAAACAATAGGCTAATTGTCTCCCTTTGTGCCCAATTTACTGCAGCATTTGTATCTTTCGCTCCAATAATTATGTTCCCCCGCTCATGTAATTTATTTCCAATCATTTTTTGTCTTGCTGAGATAAATTATTTTGCTACAGGAGCTAATCTTGGTCATTAGTTTTGCTGTGGGTCTGAGGAAAACCAGTCGCGCTAGAGTAGGAAGCAAGCGCGCATGCGCACATCTGCTGCTCTACAGCAACACGCGGGCCAGTTCACATTCCAAACTCCACACATCACAAATGTTCCCGGCGCGAATCTGTGACGGACTTTTCACGGCAAAACAAGCACTTTGCAGGGTTACAAGTCTAATTACTGAGGTAAAGTTAGCTCAAAACCACACCAGGTTTATATTCTAGACTGTGTGAAGTCTGAGAGAATTAAAACTCTTGCTAATTTTATGGGAATGGCTAACAATAGGGTTTCAACTTGTTGTAAAGTCCTACTTTAGACAGCTAACATCGACATTATTCACTACATTGAGGATCTGGGACTTCAATATGAGGTAATAAATACATTAAACTAAAATTGGACGGCTAAATGGTACACCACAGATGTTAATTTTAATACCCTTTCAAAACAGGGAGATGGTTTAACCCTGACCCACGGGGCCTTAAGTCGGTTTTTGATAGCCATACGGTGAGATTATTCCCGTTAGGGTTGTTGGGAGTCCTCCCAAAACAAACGATTCCCTCACGCCTGAGGAAACACATTCCCAATTTACATCTGAATGTCCGTCACGCTCCTAACCGTCACGTCGTGAAAACAATAGCAAAGACAGGGACCATGAATAGTCGCCTGAGATGTCGAGACCAATCGCTTTTCTAGGGTCTCCTCAAGAACCATCAGTAACCAAAATCCCACCAGTCCAAGCTGATTAAAAAAGCCTGCGCGAGGCCAATGGTCATGCATGGGGCAGATGATCGCGGTCACGGCTGTCAACTTCACGGAGACCTCGTTGTTAATCGTTTATATTTAATTTCCATGCACCAAACACGACTGAATCCCACATGCATGCAGACCGAGAAAATGAGGAGTACGTAGGCGCGTACACACACACCCACGGACAGCAGAAGCTTCAGATGCTCCGCAACCAGTTCTGCTGTTAACGCCCTTTTAACACAACCCACCGTGCCTAATAATTTATAAATCAATTAGAGCTCATCGATTTTTACTAAACGCAACATGTGGTCCTCTGAGAGGAGGGTGCTCTTAGAGCTGGATGGAGATACCGGAGGGGTAGCTTGTTTAAAAATAGCCCCTTTTTAACAACACATGTCTATTAGACAAGAGTGTTTATATAGACAACATTCCTGAAACGTCCTCGTCTTGATTTACGTGTTTATTTCTCAAAACGCCAAAGGAATGTCAGTCTCGTCTCTGGTTCTCGGTAACTTTAACCATACCACCAGAAGAACAGACCCTCACGTGTAGCCCTGCTGTTGTTCTTCTAAAAGCTTGACACAATGCATCTACTTACGAGTTTGTCCAACTCCACAACGTGTTTGGAAAGCAGGACAGAAGCTGGACCGAGTGAACGAAACCGATACACTTTGATACTCTTCCGTTCAGCTGAGCGTTCGAGGAAATACAATCGGTAATAAACTATCAACCTTTAGCTCCACGGTAAGAGGTTGTGTTCAAACACACTTCCAACAACCAGCAAACTAAATATCCGACTGCTTATAAGTCTCCAAATATGATCAACACTCAAAATCGAGTCTCTGAAAACAACACTACAGTGGGGTCGTAAAGTTTTACACGGGAGAACTCTTGGTATTCGGAGAGTGTTCAAACCCAAGCGCTGGTTTCCACACTTGAAGACCGCAGCTGTGTTTAAATTACACACTACACGAGACTAGTCTCAACACAGCGCTGCGCTTAGATCCTGCTTCCCAAAACTACTACCAATCAACAATCCAACGTAGAGATTTCCCGTTAATAATTTGAGGCACTTACACGTTCGAGTGATCCTTCGATGGCATGTCCTAGTCATTGTTAAATTCCCAAACTCGCCGAAATATCCCGTTCCGTGGCGCGACTGGAATGCGGCTCTTCGGTGTGAGCAGCTCGAGGTCGCTCTACTGACTGCACTGGAAACCATCAATCAATGCGCTCCTGCACTGCTCCACAGCGCCACCATGCGGAGTGTATAACCCTGCTACAACCACGGCATTGTCAACTTTAATAAGTTTTAAATAATTTTGCTGGAATTACACTTCAGCTTATACCAACATTATAAACACAAAGAGGGTGGAAAAGCAGCCTAGATGCAAATGCACAACACAGTACAGTATTCTGAGTTACATTTATCTTAGCTCTTTACAGGGCACTCATTATAAAACATTTATTGGTAAAAACCTAGGAGTGTTTCTTGGATTATCTAAAAACAATCTTTCAACTATTATCTTTCATCTTATCACTGGAAAAAGATATATATATATATATATATATATATATATATATATATATATATATATATATATATATATATATATATATACATAATATATCCATAGTGTGTGTGAATGAGTGTGTATGGATGTTTCCCAGTGATAGGTTGCAGCTGGAAGGGCATCCGCTGCATAAAACTTATGCTGGATAAGTTGATGGTTCATTCCTCTGTGGCGACCCCATATTACAAAAGGGACTAAGCCGAACAGAAAATGAATGAATGAATATATATATATATATATATATTCATTCATTCATTTTCTGTTCGGCTTAGTCCCTTTTGTAATATGGGGTCGCCAGCTGTATATATGTATATATGTCTATATGTATATATGTGTATATATATATATATATATATATATATATATATATGTGTGTGTGTGTGTGTGTGTGTGTGTGTGTGTGTGTATATATATATATATATATATATATATATATATATATTAGGGCTACACAATATTTCAGCGTCAATATTGCAGTGTTATCATTCACAATAGACACATCACAAGTATATGCAATGTTGAGTCTGGATTATAATTCACCATTTTGCACGTTAATTTGTGAGGCCTGTGATGATGTGAGGGTTTTAAAGACATTCAGGCATAAGAAAATATACCGTTTGTAGCTTTGAAAATTTTATAACGGTTAATTTTATCGTATTGTTTATCAAACAAAGACCACAGGATTATTTTACATTTGATTGTTCAGTTACTGTATGCCTAAATACATTTCGACTCTTCGAAAAAACAATAAAATGCAGTTTGTTTAATTTGCATATTTTTCTTTATTGTATTTATCTATGCCTGTAGATTGTTTGGTATATGATATGCACTCTCTTAATCATGCTAAACCAGTCTAAAATGATAAATTCTTACCAAAAAGTTTTTGAACTCATCTAGAGATATTGTATTCATATCGCAATATATATCTCAGAAAAGAAAATATGGCAATGTGTAATTTTTCCAAAATCGTGCAGCCCTAATATACAAATATATATACAGTAAAGTCAGAATTATTAGCCCTCCTTTGAGTTTGTTTTTTTTATATTTCCCAAATGATGTTGAACAAATTCAGAAAATTTTCACAGTATGTCTGATAATGTTTTTTCTTCTGGAGAAAGTCTGATTTGTTTTATTTCGGCTAGAATAAAAGCAATATTTAATAATAATAATTAAAAAAAACATTTTAAAGTCAGTATTATTAGCCCTTTTAAGCTATATTTTTGTTCTACAGAACAAACCATAAATATACAATAACTTGCCTAATTATTCTAACCTGCCTAGTTTACCTAGTTAATTTAAATGTCACTGTAAGCTGTATAGAAGTGTCTTGAAGAATATCTAGTCTAATATTATTTACTCCCATCATGACAAAAAGAAAACAAATCAGTTATTAGAAATGAGTTATTATTATGATTAGAAATGTGATGAATTAAAATCTTCTCCGTTAGACAGAAATTGAAAAAGTAAACAGGGGCGAATAATTCTGACATCAGCTAGATGCAAAAACCTCTAAATGCCATCTGCAATTTTCCCCTAAAATGAGCTTTTCTGAGCCTCCTGCTTATGTTCAAATATTTCATTTTAAAGGCAATGAAAAATTAATTTATTCGTCACTATAAAAGTACAATTTCTGAGCCAATACACAAGTAACAGACTGAAGAAGGCCAGGAAGCGTTGAACAGTTCAAACTCGTCTTTTAATGAACTTTTGCACTGTGCAGACAGAGTAATTCTTTTGCTCGCTTGAAAACAGCATCTCTCTCACACACACACACACACACACACACACACACACACACACACACACACACAAAAACATACCTGTCTCCTCCAACGGGAACCCAAAAGTAACAAAAAAATGTGTGTGTGTGTGTGTGTGTGTGTTTTGGGAGAAAGATTATAAGCCTTTTCCTGCAAAAAGTTTATATATATATATATATATATATATATATATATATATATATATATATATATATATATATATATATATATATAAATTTCTATATAAAGATTATAAGCCTTTTCCTGCAAAAGGTTTATATATATATATATATATATATATATATATATATATATATATGTATGTATGTATGTATGTGTGTATATATATATATATATATATACATATATATATATATATATACATATATATATATATATATATATATATATATATATATATATATTGTATTATATTATATTATAATATTATTATATATTATATATTTCCCAAGTGCTGTTTAACAGAGCAAAATTTTTGACAGCATTAAATATACATTTTTTTTCTTCTCTTTATTATTTTGGCTAGAATGAAAGCAGTTTTTTTAGAGTCAAGATCAATATTGTTAGCCACATTATTATTATTATTATTGTTATTATTATTATGATTATTATTATTGTTATTATTATTATTATTATTATCACTAATATTATTATTATTATTGTTGTTGTTATTATTTTTAGTTTTGTTATTATTATTGTTCTTATTTTTATTTTATTATTATTTTAATTATTATAAATATTATCACTAATATTATTATTGTTGTTGTTGTTGTAATTATTTTTATTATTGTTGTTGTTGTTATTTTTATTATTTTTAAATTATTATTATTATTATTATTATTATTATCACTAGTATTATTATTTTTGTTGTTGTTGTGATTATTTTTATTATTTTTATTGTTCTTATTTAAATTTTTTTATTAATATTACTAATATTATCGTTGTTGTTGTTGTTATTATTGTTATCATTTTCATTAATATTAAAATTGTTGTTGTTATTATTGTTATTATTATTTTATAATATTATTATTATTATTATTTTTGGCTAGAAGAACTGGCTACCATTTTTCCTACTATGCATGTCAATGGTTAAAATTTTTTAGCTTTCTTTAAATATCGTTTATGAAATATTGTGTTGAACAATTAAATAAATATTTATTGTTCAACACAATTAGGAAACTTACAAAGATTTGGAACCACTTGAAGAAGAGTAAATAGCAAGTGAATCTTCATTTTAAGGTGAACCATCCCTTTAAAAGTGAGAAACTATAAGTTGATTGTACTCTCAACTTGTTTGATCATTGGCATATGCATAAAACCACAGCAAACTCACTTGTGCTGAAAGCATCAACATAAATCATCTCTGAAATGATTCCTGCAGTATTAATGTAATGGAGTTAAGCACAGAATGGTGTGTTTGTGTGCGCATGTGATTACTTGAACTCAGAACAAAAGCTCTCTCAGACCGCACAGTCGATTGATCCACTGGTGGCGACGTCTCTTATTGACACACAAACTTTGTATGAATCCAAGTATGCGTGTGAATATAAGCATTTATCAATACAAATTCATATTAGTCCTATACAAAAAAAAGCTGGAGCTGCAACAAAGCCCGATTTTGATAGACACTTCAGTATTACATTTCATATGATTAATGTCTTCAATTCTTTCATGTCTTTAAAAAACCCTCTCCAAACCACATCAAAGCCTCTGTGTTCATATTGGCCAGGAAAAGGAAATCACTTAATGACATCTCTGAGTATTCAGGTCATATCTGGCCAGCATCTGGTTCCTATAGTGTTCATTCATAGTAGATAAGCACTTCATAAAACATCATTGATATGCTTTATGAATTTATGCATGATAACTTGACAAGCACGCCAACGGGGGTATTTTGTAATACAATTTACCTCTCAGCACATACACAATCACAGACTGGTCAATAAAGTGTCCACCTTCTGTTGATCTGAATCCTGTTAGAAGCGAAGCCACATGGCAAGGATTGTCAAACCTGCTGGGATGAGATTAGACAAGCTATTAACACACACACACACACACACACACACACACCAGACCATGTTAGTATGGCCGTTTAACACACATTCCACAACTTAAAGGCTGCCGCCATAAGGAGATTAACAACTCTGCTTTCTGCACAGGTGTCATACACACACACACACACACACATATCCACAGGCACAAAAGTTATTTATTTACGATGCCAGCACTCTATGAAATAGCCCAGAGCAGGGATGAATCTAATACAGAGGAGGCGTCTTCAGTTCTTCAAGTGTTTGTTTGTCATTGAGCTCTGGAATTAGTTTCAGTGTTTTGCTGAGTGGCCAGACAGCAACTTTTCTCACTTCAGTGCTCACAAAACATTAATATATCCAGTGTTGGGGAAAGTTACTTTTGAAAGTAATGCATTACAATATTGAGTTACTCCCCAAAAAATAACTATTTGTGGTACTTAGTTACTTGTTATGGTAAGTAATATGTTATATTTGAGTCACTTTTAAGTTACTTTTGCATTACTTTTGCGTTACTTATGCGTTACTTTTGAGTTACTTTTGCATTACTTATGCGTTACTTTTGAGTTACTTGTGTTACTTTTGAGTTACTTTTAAGTTACGTATGTGTTACTATTGAGTTACTTTTGCGTTACGTTTGCGTTACTTTTGCATTACTTTTGCATTACTTATGCGTTACTTTTGAGTTACTTTTGCGTTACTTATACATTACTTTTGAGTTATTTATGTGTTACTATTGAGTTACTTTTGCATTACTTTTGCATTACTTATGCGTTACTTTTGAGTTACTTTTGCGTTACTTTTACATTACTTTTGAGTTACTTATGTGTTACGTTTGAGTTACTTTTGAGTTACTTATGTGTTACTATTGAGTTACTTTTGCATTACTTTTGAGTTACTTTTGCATTACTTTTGCATTACTTATGCGTTACTTTTGAGTTACTTTTGCGTTACTTATACATTACTTTTGAGTTACTTATGTGTTACTATTGAGTTACTTTTGCGTTACGTTTGCATTACTTTTGCATTACTTTTGAGTTACTTTTGCGTTACTTTTGCATTACTTTTGAGTTACTTTTGCGTTACTTTTGCATTACTTTTGCATTACTTATGCGTTACTTTTGAGTTACTTTTGCGTTACTTTTACATTACTTTTGAGTTACTTATGTGTTACGTTTGAGTTACTTTTGAGTTACTTATGTGTTACTTTTGAGTGACTTTTGCATTACTTTTGAATTACTTATGTGTTACTTTTGAGTTACGTTTGAGTTACTTTTGAATTACTTATGTGTTACTTTTGAGTTACTTTTGCGTTACCTTGCATTACTTATGCGTTACTTTTGAGTTACTTTTGCATTACTTTTGAGTTACTTTTGAGCTACTTATGCGTTGCTTTTGAGTTACTTTTGAGCTACTTATGCGTTGCTTTTGAGTTACTTTTGAGCTACTTATGCGTTGCTTTTGAGTTACTTTTGAGCTACTTATGCGTTTCTTTTGAGTTATTTTTGAGCTACTTATGCGTTGCTTTTGAGTTACTTTTGCATTACGTATTCATTACTTTTGAGTTACTTTTGCATTACTTATGCCTTACTTTTCAGTTACTTCTGCGTTACTTTTGAGTTACTTTTGCGTTACTTTTCAGTTACTTTTGCGTAAATTTTGCGTTACTTTTGTATAACTTTTGCGTTACTTTTTCTGACCTGGCTAAGGCTTGACATCTTCAGAACTTCATTCATTAATTTTCCTTTGGCTTAGTCCTTTAGTTATCAGGGGTCACCAAAGTGTAATGAACCGCCAACTTCATTCACTTCAAAAAAGTAACAAGTTATGGTATTTAGTTACTTGTTATGGTAAGTAATATGTTACTTTTGAGTTATTTTTGCGTGACTAATAGTTACTTTTGTCCTAAGAATCTGTGACGGAACCGCAGTTTAAGTTGCGAAGTTGCAGCAGAATAACAGCAAAAACTACTATGACAAAGATCACCTCAGGTACAGCTCATGTGCTTTCTTCAGTGTTAAATGCTGCCAATGTGAGTTTAAACACCATTTTACGTGACATTTATTGCCATACTTCTAAAAACAGCAGCAGATCAAAAGTTTGCATGTTCTCCCCGTGTTGGCTTAGGTGTTCTCCGGGTGCTCCGGTTTCCCCCACAGTCCAAATACATGCGCTATAGTGGAATTGATGAACTAAATTAGCCCTGCTGTATGAGAGTGTGTGTATGAATGAGTGTGTATGGGTGTTTCACAGTACTGGGTTGCAGCTGGAAGGGCATCTGCTGCATAAAAGAAATGCTGGAATAGTCAGTGGTTCATTCCACTGTGACGACCCCTGAAACAGAGACTAACCCGAAGGAGAATGAATGAATAAAGCCCATCATCTGTACCTGAGCTGATCTTTGTCATAGTAGTTTATGCTGTTGTTCTGCTGCAACTTAACATAGAAATTTTTTGCGTACGATGCAGATGGTTAGGAGAAAAAAATGGGGAAAGACCTTTATAGGGTCTCTATAAGTTATATACCTGAGTATATCTATATAGTAGTTATATATAATCAAGTACACTTGACGTGTGTTGTTAGATGGCCTCCTTAATATTCACTAAGGCAGGGGTCTCAAACTCGCGGCCCGTGGGCCATTTGCGGCCCTCAGTGCAATATTTTGTGGCCCGCGCCGACCGCTGTACTCTGACAGAATCAGCGGAGCGGGGAGAGAGAGCGCTCCCCGCTCCGCTGATTCTATCCGTACACAGTGCGCTTGTCACTCAATGCGCGTTGTCGCGCACATTCTGATCAGCTGTGTTGTCGCGCGCGTACTCAAGAGCGGTGTTATCGCGCCTACTGAAGGGCGGGACCGAGGGTGTGTCGCGTCGCGGGGGCACTTTTGATCATTTTGGAAGGGCACTTTCTATGCAAGACTAAAAAGGGCATGTGCTCTGCACAGGTTGAGCCCTATGTGTGCACATGCCTGCCCTGCATCTTGCATATATTGATATTATAGGTAGATACAGACTGGTACAGACTGATGTGACTGGAGTGGGGTGGGGGTGTTTTATTTATACATATATACGCCTTTTTTTAGGTGAGGGAATGGAAGTTTTGAGTGAGTTCCCCCACTTTTTTCCCTAGGACTTCAATAAGTCAAAGTACAGGTCTAGACTTAATGATGATCATCTTCAAGCCATACTGAGGGTCTCAACTGCTTCCGCTCTAAAGCCAAATGTGGTTCAGATTTGTGACAAGAAGCGCTGTCAAGTCTCTGGCAGCAAGAAGTAGGCAAAAGATGCCATGTTCAGAAGAACTGTTCATAATCTTCACTCAATGTTCTATTAATGTTCAGGACACTTCATGTTCAGAAGAAATAATTAAAACTGTTAATAATGACATTTGAGGACTTTTTTTTGTGAAATCCCTTATGCGGCCCAGCCTCACCCAGACTTTGCCTCCTGCGGCCCCCAGGTAAATTGAGTTTGAGACCCCTGCACTAAGGCTTTATTTTGATGGTCTGCTGACTGTAAGTAACTGCAATAAATGACAACTTATCATACTAACTCGAATCCTAACCATACACTATTCTGATGAGACATAGTTGAAAAACCACTCTACCCACAATCACTTTGGGAAATCCGCCCAAACCTGTTTTTATCAGCAAAAAAAGTATATGTTCAACCAGCATGTCTGTGCACCGAACTCTCTCCCCACCTGAGATTTCCCTTACATATTTCTCTCATGCACCACACAGTCATGTACAGAAACGCTGAAACATGAAGCCGTCTTTTCTAGTTTGAGGATTGTTGTGCTGCCCGATCCGGGTTTCAGGTTTCACTCGGCTTCTTGCCTCACTGGAATCTCAATTGACTATTTTGGCTTTGACCTTGGACGTTTTTATGTTTGCAGTGTCTGCGCTACGACTGGAGTTGAGCTTGTTAAACAGTCCAGTCTTCTTGTTTAACCGTATAATTATCCATATAACTTATAAAGACCTTATAAAGTTTGTCACATTTACACATACACACACTGTACAGTTTCCTAAACGGCAAACAAAATGCTTTTCTGACTGAGTTTGGTCTTGTTTCTAAGTCAAAACACTTTATAATTAATTCTCTTGACACACAAAAAATGTCTTGTTTTCAGAAAGGCGGCACGGTGGCTCAGTGGTTAGCACAGTCACCTCACAGCAAGAAGGTTGCTGGTTCGAGTCCCAGCTGGATCAGTTGTCATTTCTGTGTGGAGTTTGCATGTTCTCATGTTGGTTTGGGTTTCCTCCGGGTGCTCCAGTTTCCCCCACAGTCCAAACACATGCACTATAGGGGAATTGATTAACTAAGTTGGCCATAGTGTATGTGTGTGGCAGATTATTTAGCTTGTTTTAAAGAAAAACGCATTTATCTTTGACATATAATTTCTGAAAACAACCCTACAAGTTTTGCTTGTCTAGAAAAAGCTTCTTGATTTAAGAACTTTTAGAGATTTGGACCAGAAACAAGGCAGAAATCTAAGTCAGAATAGCATTTTTGCATTGTGCTGAATCACTGTTGTGAATTTAAACCCTCCGTCACTGAATAAATCTGCATTGGCTTCCTTTGAGACTTCATATAATCACATCTAATACCATCAGCTCAGTTGAAGAGACAACACACTCGACTCCAGTTACCGAGCGTTTGATCACAGATACAGCTGCACATCTTCAGTCCGCTTTGGAGCATCACAGCGCTGAAATGATTCGTGCGTTCTCCAGTCGCATGTTTTAATCTCATTGTTTAGGGATATTGCTTTGATTTGGGAGTCTTATTTGCTTCTTGTTATCTGGAGAGAGAATGTTTTTGCACGTCGTGATGTGTTTGTGTTTTGTTGCGTATCTTTTGATATTTCCCCTTTTGTTTAAGCTTCCCGTTGAGTTCGGTTTTTCCCATTTTCCTCTTTTATTGTATTTTCTACTTAACAGTTCAAAAACATATTTAATCAAGAAGCGTTTTTCGGTAACACTTTATAATAACTACACACTATAAATAATTTACTTAGCATTATCAAATAGTGAATTCATTATCCGTTAAGCATTAACTCTACATTAATAAACATTAGTAAGCAGTTTATAACTGCAGCTACAAATGCTCTATTCTTGACTTATAAGCACCCATATAATGTGTTTAATAATTGCACTTTCATACTTAGTTAATGATTTACTTTTCATTACTAAATTAAGCATTGCATTATTTACAAACCAGTTGTATTTAAGAGTAGTTGAGGGTTTTTAGAATCATTCAGAATGATTAATAAACTATTGAAATCAACGTTTATATAACATATTATTCAGGCCTATATTAATGGTCACTATGTATATTAACATCATATATCATATAACTTCATCTAGTTTTGTGACCTGATCTAAAGTGAGGACTATTGATGCTTTATAAATCCCTTATAAATGACAAACAAAGGCTCAGTTCAATTCTAAACAGGAAAACTGACATTATTCATACCTATTAATTGAAAGATACACAAATGAAACTGTATTGCAAATGAAAAATAAATCTTTGCAACCTGATCTAAAATAAAATCACTGTAGAGTTTCAACATTGCATCTCATTATATTGTTAAATTAATATATTGTTGTTTTATTCAGTTTTATGTCGTATGACACTCCTGTTATTAAGCAATGTTTAAACTTTACAGTCATTTTACTTTTTAGAAAAGATTGCAAGGATTATTGTTCATTTGATTCTGAGCCTTTAATAGTCATTATAAGGGATTTATAAAGCATGAATAGTCCTCACTTTAGATTAGATTACAAAACTGCATGTTAATAAAGCATCTATTAACATGCATAGTGACCATTAATATATGCCTGAATAATAAGGTATATAAACTGTAACGTCGGGGAGTAACACCACCACAGAAGGTAGGATCCAATATGCAGGTTTATTCACAGTCAGGCAAGCAGTGGTCAATACGGGAGCAAACAGGTGTGTGAGGACAATCCAGAATCGTAGTCAATTTAACAAGCAAAAGGTCGAAAGGCTGGCGGCTAAACAGGGTAACTAGGATACAAAGCTAGGTCCAGACACGGAGAAACAAAACATGGAAAACGCGTTGTAATGCTACATTACAGTGAACAAGACTCGGCAAACTGGAAGCGTGAATGTGTGGCTTAAGTATGGCGTGATATCAGTCTGTGACAAGGTTCAGCTGGTGATTGCAATCAGGATAGATGAATGACCAGGCGTGCGGGTTTGGAAGAAGTGCATGTATGAAAATGTAGTCCTGGGATATGCGGAAGGGAAGTTCATGATATAGTGGAAACCAGCGATCTCCTGGAGAATGATCGCTGGTTATCGTAACATAAACGTTGATTTCAATAGTTTATTAATCATTCTGAATGATCCTAAAAACCCTCAACTACTCTTAAATACAACTGGTTTGTAAATAATGCAATGCTTAATTTAGTAATAAAAAGTAAATCATTAACTAAGTATGAAAGTGCAATTATTAAACACATTATATGGGTGCTTATAAGTCAAGAATAGAGCATTTGTAGCTGCGGTTATAAACTGCTTACTAACGTTTATTAATGTAGAATTAATGCTTAACGGATAATGAATTCACTAGATGCTAATGCTTAGTAAATGATTTATAGTTATTATAAAGTGTTACCGTGTTTTCTTGACAAGCCAAAGATATTGTCTTGTCAGCAATAATGAGTCAAAACTAAGTGAGATTTTCCCTAAAACAAGTGAAATAGTCTACCAACAGGGTGAGCGAAGCAAAGACAAGATCAAGATTGTCAAGATTTCGCTTGTTCTGAGAAAAAAACTCACTTAATTTTGACTCATTAATTCTAAAAACAAGACAATTTATTTGCTTGTATGAAAATGCTTCTTGATTTAGGTGAAGTTTGTTTCTAAACTAATTTCGAGAAGATCACATGCTTATGATTGCCTGCGGCTGGTCCCGCATTATCCAATTTATGATTCACCAATCAGACGATTCCTATAAGCCTTTATAAATTCCCTACTGTAAGTTCCTTGTGACAGCCATCTTCGTTTTGAAGAACCCCCCCCCCCCCCCCAACCCAACACTACTCCTCCTCCTTAGATGGGTGGCATGGTGGCTCAGTGGTTAGCACTGTTGCCTTACAGCAAGAACTTCACTGGTTCTAGTCCTTAACAAGCCAGCCATGCAAAAGAAAATAGAAAATAATATGTATCTGATGCATTTTTACAGAAGTTTAATTCGGCACATGTTTTCATCCTGAATCTATAACAAAAGGCCAGTAAATTGAAACATTGCACAACGGTTAATACTTGTCCATTCTGATGTGTGCTTAAATAAACCCTTAGCAAAATAATTAGTATATTCGTGAAACATTATGAAATAATCCATTAAAATTATTAAATTCATAAATTCATAATACATTAAAAAAATTCAGTCCAAATGATTGAATGTGACTCAATTTCAGCAAATCATGACAATAAAGCAGAATTTGGCAGAGGCATTAAAATAAATAAACATTTCTCCGCTTTTCTCTTCATTTAAAGCTCTTTCAACACTGTAAAAATGCTTTTCTTGATTTTTCTTGATTTTTGTCTTTTTTTTTTGTCCAAATATCTAAAAATGCTTCTTGATTTAAGAATAATTTGATATTTGGACTAAAACAAGACTTTTTTGCTGTTTAATGCTTGTCCATCTGATGTCTTTGCTTAAATAAACCCTCAACGAAGCCTTAAGTATATTTGTGAAACATTTTAAGTTCATCTTAATTAAATAATCCAGTCCAAATGATTGAATGTGACTCAATTTGAGTTCAGCAAATCATGACAATAAAGCAGAATACAGCAGAGGCATTAAAATAAATGAACATTTCTCAATTGCTCCTCATTTAAAGCTCTTTCCCGGATTTCAGGCCCAATTAAAACAAGCTAAAGTCATATAACAGGGAACGACATGTTCAGCGGTATTCAAACCACAAATGACGATGGAGTTAAATATCTTGTTTTTATGCTACTATAATTTGACGTGCAATCAAAAGTCCTGTTTAGACTAGTCCATTCGCAAAAGCTCAGATTGAAAGATTTATACGTTTTCCTTCAGCTTAGTCCCTTAATTTATCAGGTGTCGCCACAGTGGAATGAACCACCAACTACTCCAGCATATGTTTTATGTAGTGGATGCCCTTTCAGCCGCAACCCAGCACTGGGAAACACCAATACACACTCATTCACACACACTCATACACTACGAACAATTTAGTTGGTCAATTCCCCTATAGCGCATGTGTTTGGACTGTAGGACAAACTGGAGGAAGCTCACGTCAACACAGGGAGAACATGCAAACTCCCCACAGAAATGCCCACTGATCCAGCTGGGACTTGACAGTGCTAACCACTGTAAAAGTGCATGTTGTTTTTATTTTACGACTGCATTTAAGCAGATGTGAAAGCGAGATAAGCTGATCACAGCAATAAAACTAGCCTCATAGGTAACGTGCACAATTAGATACCGAAACTGAGCCTGCAAAGCGGAAGTTTGTGGTTTCCGTAATGACCGCGCATGATTAAAACGTGATTTATTTATCATCTCAGTCAAACTCATTCCCACATACAGACTCATTTCAGGGATCACATCAGAAGGTCAAGACTTTCAGATACAAAAATGTCAAATAAAGAGCTCATGAAAACAAGCAGCCTCCCATAATATCAGACCCATAGCCAGCCTGGTGAAAGGGCTGGTTCTTTTTATTTCCTCAAAAAGTGGCCCTTTTTGCAGTTAAATGCCTCAATTTCTTTTTAACTATGAGATTTAAGTACTGCATTTTAGTGGCTTTTTGCTGGATTAGTTAGTCCGATGTCATCATAATCACACTTTTTGATGTACTAAAAATATGTCCTAATAAATTGCAATAAAAAATATTAAAACAAGACTAATTTTTAAAATATAAAATTTATTACATGATATATCATCAGGAAAAATAGCAATCTGTTAAAGTTTTAAAGTAAAAAAAAACTGTAGCCTACTGTCATTTATTAGACAAAAAACAAACAGGCCAGCACATTCAACTGTTCTCAGTCACAATTTGGCCATTTCAATAAAAAAATAATAATTAAAACATAATAATAATAATAAAATAATAATAATAATATAATAATAATAATAATATAATAATAATAATAATAATAAAATATAATAATAATAATACAGTAATAATGAATTCTTCAGAATTTTTCTAGCCTCTTTGGTAAAGAAAAAAGCACATTTGAAAATCCCTGAATATCAACAATAGCCAAAATATATTCAAATTATTTTAATATGGTCTGCTTCTGCTGCTTTACACCTTTTTATTGCTCATTTTTATTTCAGGAATAAGGTCCAAGATTAAGATTAAAGTTACTTGTAAAATGTTTTCTCTGTTTAAAAACAATACAGTAGTGACAGAAGACTTCAGATGATAGTCCCACCAAAGCAGCAGCCGACTGAGGATTCCGCTTGGTCTTAAAACCATTCTCAATTTATTATTTTCATTATTTATGATGGCAGAGCAATCAAAATAGGACAAATGAGCTCAGGTATGGTACAAATTCTGGACTTTGTCAGTGAGGGGTGGGTCTTCCGAACCCCCCTGGCTACAGGCCTGAAGTTAAACACGTGTTTTATGCTTATAGTAAACAAGTTTTAACAGGTGTTTCAGGCACAGGTCAGATTTACTCCAGCTCATAATTTATTTTGTTTATATTAATTTTGTCTAAAAAATGATTAGACCTGTCCAGTTTCATCTGGAATGCATCCCAGATCACCTTCTGGAGTGGTTTGAGCGATCGGGTTTATATTCGATCAGAATAAAACGAATGAAGACGTGACGGGAATATATATTGAATATAAATATATTATATTAAATATATAATAAATATATAATATTAAATTACATAAAATAATTAAAAGGACAAATTCTGGACCTTTTGGCCGTGAACCACTCCTGGCTACGGGCATGTGTATCCCATATAAACTTCATTAAACATGTACAGCAAGAAGGTCACTAGTTCAAGCCTCGGCTGTGTCAGTTGGCATTTCTGTGTGGAGTTTGCATGTTCTCTCTGTGTTGGCATGGGGTTTTCTCTGGGTGATCCAGTTTCCCCCACAGTCCAAACACATGCACTATAGGGGAATTGGATTATCTAAATAGGCTGTAGTGTATGAGCGTGTGTGTGAATAAGTGTCTATAGGTGTTTCTCAGTGATGGGTTGTAAAACATATGCTGGAATAATTGTCGGTTCATTCCGCTGTGGCGTCCCCTGATGAATAAAGCAGAAGGAAAATGAGTGATTGAATAAATTGTTCACAGCCATGAACAATGTTAGTAAATGCACAGAATCTTCGTCTGCGTGTGAGAACAGCATCTGTTTACAGCTGCAGGTGTGGATCTGATCCGCCAGTAAGCGACAGCAGTGGAGATCTGGTTTCTGTTCATCAGCCCTGAGGAGCTTTACTGCTTTTATGATCCATTTCTCACCACTGAGGTCACTTCTTCAAAACTCTTCACAACAGCAGACCGTGTGTGCAAACTGAGGATCATCTTACCTGACAACACCTTTCCCCCACAGTCCAAACACATGCGCTATAGAGGAATTGAATAAACTAATTGGCTGTAGTGTATGAGTGTGTGTGTGTGTGAATGTGAGAGTGTATGGGTGACACGGTGTAAAACAAATGCTGGAATAGCTGGCAGTCCATTCCGCTGTGGCGACCCCTGATGAATAAGCAACCCAGGCTCATTCTGAAAACGTACCCCTATAAACATTTCTGGAGCGCGCCAAATACCTCCCAGGAGCTATGTTTTTTTGCAGTTTTTGTTTTCACAAATCCACCAGAGGGCGCTGTGTAGGCTTTTTCAGATTTCAAATTTCTTTCGCAAGTGCCATTCCTCTCTGCTGTTCCTGCGTAAATCCACCTGAGGCTGCTGTCGACTGACTGACTGACCCTCCTTCTTCCCTAAACCCAACCAATAGTGTTTTCAAAAGCACCGATTGACCAGTGCCCACCCCCTTCCCTAAACCCAACCAATAGTGTTTCAAAAGCACCGATTGGTCAATGCCCACCCCTTCTCTAAACCCAACCAATAGTATTTTCAAAAGCACCGATTGACCACTGCCTACCCACTTTCCTAAACCCAACCAATAGTGTTTTCAAAAGCACCGATTGATCAGTGCCCACCCCTTCTCTAAACCCAACCAATAGTGTTTTCAAAAGCACCGATTGACCAGTGCCCACCCCTTCTCTAAACCCAACCAATAGTGTTTTCAAAAGCACCGATTGACCACTGCCTACCCACTTTCCTAAACCCAACCAATAGTGTTTTCAAAAGCACCGATTGACCAGTGCCCACCCCCTTCCTTAAACCCAACCAATAGTGTTTCAAAAGCACCAATTGATCAGTGCCCACCCCTTCTCTAAACCCAACCAATTGTGTTTTCAAAAGCACCGATTGACCACTGCCCACTCACTTACCCAAAACCCAACCAATAGTGTTTTCAAAAGCACTGATTGACCAGTTTTGTCTTCTGTTTTGGTCTTACCTGCTTTCTGGAAACGTTCTTTATCAGACTCGGACCCCATCGTCTTGGTCAACTCCTCTCTGCGTCTCAAATCCCCATACGCACATAGCGATCTAAGCGTAAAAAGAAACAGCATCACACCGCCCTCTAGCGGTCGTTTTAAAGATGAAATGCATCCATACGTACCTCTGGCTACGTAATTCGCAATCTCCAGAAATGTATATAGGCCTACGCTTTCAGCATGAGTGTTACAACTAAGGGACTAAGCCGAAGGAAAATGAATGAATGAATGAATTCTGAACAGTGCTCATAGATGTGGAAAGTCTTTGCTAGCGGTCCCTGATCTGAGATTTGGGTTATTCGGGAGCGAGAGAAAGTTGTGATGTTGCACACGTATGTGGAAAGTGTACGGCGGCCCGAGGCGCACCTGAGATTGAGTGTCATTTCACATCAAGAGCTCCGAGGAGATGAGAAGCGTGGAAAACAGGCTTACCTGACACTCCCAGATCAGTGTGTGTGTGTGTGTGTGTGTGTGTGTGTGTGTGAGCTAACAATACACTGAAACATGGCAGAGGATTCATGAGTTTGTTTGTATCCAGTCTTTGAATATTCCTGTAATAATCGATCGGTTCACACTTTACAAGAAGGTTTCATTAGTTAATGTATGGCGACACAGTGGCTCAGTCGTTAGCACTGTCGCCTCACAGCAAGAAGGTTGCCGGTTCGAGTCCTGGCTAGGCCAGTTGGCATTTCTGTGTGGAGTTTGCATGTTCTTCCCATGTTGGCGTGGGTTCCCCCCGGGTGCTCCGGTTTCCTCCACAGTCCAAACACATGCGCTCTAGGGGAATTGATGAACTAAATTGACTGTTATGGGTGTTTCCCAATACTGGGTTGCACCTGGAAAGGCATCCACTGTGTAAAACATATGTTGGAATGGTTGGCGGTTCATTCCGCTTTGATGACCCCTGATAAATAAGGGAATAAGTCGAAGAAAAATGAATAAACATTAGAAATAGCTTCATTTATAGAGCGCTGCTTTAGATGAAGCGAGGTGTTGCTCAGATAATAGGATGCCGTTTGTAATAATCATAATCAGATGATGTTTGTTGGCGTGAGAGTGTGTGTGTGTGTGTGTGTGTGTTGCGGTTTGGCGTCTGCATTATTATCCGGCAAACTGTGATTAAGGAGAATATTTGCTACAGATTACAGTTCTCCTCAAACCGCATCAAACACTGCTCGCAGCCAACACTCACCGCCAATTATATCACATTAAACTGAAGCAAGTAAAACAGCGTCATAATGAGCGCACCACACACACACACACACACACGGCTGAATGGAAAGAGAGGCTTTATTTTCATCAATATGCTGCACGAGTGTCAAATGGGCTGTGAAATGAGATTCCATCACACACACATATGCACGCGCACATACACACACACATAAGCGCGCACACACACACACAGCGTTAAAAATTGTTAAAGTGTGTGTAAGACTGAAAGAAAGTAGAAAGCCAGTCTGTTCTTCTGGATCAGTCCATTGACTTCTGGATGACTGAGCTTGAGTTTATAATGGCGTAATGAGACCTGTGTGTGTGTGTGTGTGTGTGTGTGTGTATGTGTGTGTGTGTGTCTGTGTTCAATACATGCTTGTGTAAACAAACAAACCCATACCCAACAGACACCTATTGAAAGATATCAAGAAACTGTGTGCATGTGCATTTGTGAGATGTGTGTGTTTGTGTGTGTGGTTGTGCTTACACAAGTATTTATTTCACACAAACACATTTATATAACGCTCAAACATAGTTTTGAGTGTAAAAAATGCTTGTGTAATTATACACACACACACACACACACATATGCACATATGTGCGCACACATTCTGGCAGACACTTATTGAGAGATTTACAGACAGTGTGTGTGTGTGTGTGTGTGTGTTTGTGAGATATCTGTGTGAGATGTGTGTTTGTGAGACACCTGTGTTCATTTGTGAGATGTGTTTGTGAGAAATGTGTGTGTGTGTGTGTGTGTGTGTGTGTGTGTGTCTGTGTGTGTTTGTGAGATGCATATTAGTGAGATGTGTGTGTGTGTGTGAGAGAGATGTGTGTGTGTATTTGTGAGATATCTGTGTGAGATGTTTGTGTGTGTGTGTGTGTGTGTGTGTGTGAGAGATGCATGTTTGTGAGGTGTGTGTGAGAGATGTGTGTGTGTGTATTTGTAAGATATCTGTGTGAGGTGTGTGTGTGTGTGAGATGCATGTTTGTGAGGCGTGTGTGAGAGATGTGTGTGTGTTTGTGAGATGTGTGTGAGAGAGGTGTGTGTGTATTTGTGAGATGTGTGTGTGTGTGTATTTGTGAGATTCATGTGTGCGTGATGTGTGTGTGAGAGATGTGTGTGTGTATTTGTGAGATTCATGTGTGTGAGATGTGTGTGTGAGAGATGTGTGTGTGAGAGGTGTGTGTATTTGTGAGATTCATGTGTGTGTGATGTGTGTGTGAGAGATGTGTGTGTGAGAGGTGTGTGTATTTGTGAGATTCATGTGTGTGTGTGATGTGTGTGTGAGAGGTGTGTGTGTATTTGTGAGATGTGTGTGTGTATTTGTGAGATTCATGTGTGTGTGATGTGTGTGTGTGAGATGTGTGTGTGTGTATTTGTGAGATTCATGTGTGTGTGATGTGTGTGTGAGAGATGTGTGTGTGTATTTGTGAGATGTGTGTGAGAGATGTGTGTGTGTGTATTTGTGAGATTCATATGTGTGTGTGATGTGTGTGTGAGAGGTGTGTGTGTATTTGTGAGATGTGTGTGTGTATTTGTGAGATTCATGTGTGTGTGAGAGATGTGTGTTTGTATTTGTGAGATGCAAGTTTGTAAGGTGTGTGTGTGTGTGTGTGTGTGTGTGTGTGTGTGTGTGTGTGTGTGTGTGTGTTTAAGAGATGTGTGTGTTTGTGAGGTGTGTGTTTGTGAGATGTGTGTTTGTGTGATGTGTGTGTGTTTGTGTGATGTGTGTGTGTGTGTGTGTGTGTGTGACTCTCAGCAGCTCAGTCTCTGTGTTTGTCTCAGCTGCTGTGGGGAAACTTTCCTTCACTCATTTACATTCTTTCACTGTGTCTCTTTCTGAGCTTCAGGCTGTAGAATCTTTAACTCAGAGAGAACAGATCACACACACACACACACACACACACACACACACACACACACACACACACACACACGCACGCACAAAATAAAAGTCCCCCTCTCCTCAACACGGCCAATAAAGCTGATATCTGCCATGAAAACATTCATCAACTATAATCATCATCATCAAAATACACTTTTCCATGATATGAAGAACCATAAAACACTAATAATTGATAACACTGTAACATTAATGCAAATAGCTGTCCATTTATTTGCGTGTGCATCAAATTAAATCTACAAACAGGGATTTTCATATGCAGAGAATGTGTTTAATGCAGGCACTACATCTGCTTACTCTGATTCTGTGTAAATGCTAGTGCAGATGCTGCTGATTGTACATGACTCCACTGCTGAAATGATGTTTATACGGCAGGCTGTATGATATGTGATATATGACATATGAATATCTGCATCAGAACGTCTGTCTGCTCAAATGTCAGCACTGTTCATCAGAGCCATTCACACACCAGAAGATCTTCAAGAGCGCACACTGATGCTGGGAACCAATAACATGGCAATCATTCATTTCCTTTAGCTTAGTCCCTTATTTTATCAGGGGTCGCCACAACGGAATGAACCGCCAACTATTCCAGCATGTTTTACGCACCGGATGCCCTTCCAGCTGCAACCCAGTACTCGGAATCACCCATACTTATTCACACACACACACACTATGGCCAATTTTTCATTCATTCATTTACTTTTCAGCTTTATCCCTTTGTTAACCAGGTGTCTTCACAACTGAATGAACCGCCAACTATTCCAGCATGTTTTACGCAACGGATGCCCTTCCAGCTGCAACCCAGTACTCGGAAGCACCCATACTCACTCATTCACACTCACACACTATGGCCCATTTTTCATTCATTCATTTACTTTGTCCCTTTGTTAACCAGGTGTCTTCACAATGGAATGAACCGACAACTATTCCAGCATTCCATTATGCAACAGATGCCTATCCAGCTGCAACCCAGTATTGGGAAACACTCATACACAAACACTACGGTCAGTTTTTCATCTTTTCATTTACTTTTCAGCTTAGCCCCTTTATTAATCAGGTGTCGCCACCGCGGAATGAACCACCAACTATTCCAGCATATGTTTGACCCAGCGGATGCCCTTCCAGCTGCAACCCAGTACTGGGAAACGCTCATAAACACTCATTCACACACACACTACGGCCAATTTTTTATTCATTCATTTTTTTTTCAGCTTAGGCTTTTTATTAAGCAGGTGTTGCCACAGTGGAATGAACCGCCAACTATGCCAGCATGTTTTACACAACAGATGCCCTTCCAGCTGCAACCCAGTATTGGAAAAAAACACCCATACACACACACTCATACACAGCGGACAATTTTTCATTTATTCATTTACTTTTCATCTTAGTTCCTTTATTAATCAGGTGTCACCACCGCGGAATGAACCACCAACTATTCCAGCATATGTTTTACACAGCGGATGCCCTTCCAACTGCAAACCAGTATTGGGAAACACCCACGGCCAATTTTTCATTCATTCATTTTCTTTTCGGCTTCGTCTTTTCATTAATCAGGTGTCGCCACAGTGGAATGAACTTCCAACTATTTCAGCATGTTTTACACAGCGGATGCCTTTCCAGCTGCAACCTGGTATTGGGAAACACCCATGCACACACTCATACACTACGGACAATTTTTTATTCATTCATCTTCTTTTCGGCTTAGTCTTTTTATTTATCAGGTGTCGCCACAGTGTAATGAACCTACAACTATTTCAGCATGTTTTATGCAACGGATGCCTATCCAGCTGCAACCCAGCATTGGGAAACATGCACACACACTCATGCACTACGGACAGTTTTTCATCTATTAATTTTCAACCACCAACTATTCCAGCATATGTTTTACACAGCCAATGCGCTTGCAGCTGCAACCCAGTACTGGGAAACACACACTTATACACAATGGCCAATTTAGTTCCTCTAATTGCTGCATGTGTTTGGATTGTGGGGGAAACCGGAGCACCCGGGGGAAACCCATGCCAACACGGGGAGAACATGCAAACTCCACCACTGATCCAGCCGGGACTCAAACCAGCAACCTTATTGCTGTGATGCCACAGGGCTAATCACTGAGCTACCACGCCACCTACTTTGTGCCAAAAAAAGAGTGAAAACAAAATCTAAATTAGCTGAGAACAGCTGAGATATTCATAAACAATTATTGATAAATGATTGAATCAATTTAGAGCATCTCTAATTATCAGGATCCTGCAGGCGCAACATGACCGACAGTATTTCATGAGCAGTTTTATGTGAGTCCATATAATATTCCACATCAAACAAGACAGCGGCTTCATATCCTGATCCGTATATTAATATGGACTCTGCAAACATAATAAAGCGCTGCTGAATTCAGCGGAGAGCGGCTGAGTTTCACCTCAGTGCCACACACAGAGATCAGACTCATATGAAGATCCACAACACATCAAAACACACGACACTTCAATTACACACAGAGTCCAGCGCTGATCCCGGAGGATCAGCAATAGAGGAAACACATCTATCTCTGCACGTCACGAAGCTCTCGGTTATCAAAGCAATTTCACTGCAGCTCATGTTCACCATCACAGAAACACACATCAGCATCTGTGCAAATCTGAATCTATGATGCTAAGACTGTTATATGTTCCATTATTTAAACCCCCGAACACCAAAATTAATATTGGACTTAAACTGGTACTTCTTTTGTATTGAAATATTACTGATCATATGTTGGATGCTGTGATTTCTGCAATGTAAAAATCGATATAATAAATAAGAATAAATAAAATTTATTTATTAGGAATAAATAAATATAATATTAATAATAAATAAAATAATAGTAGCATTAACAAATGATATATATATATATATATATTAATACGAATATATATATATATATATATATATATATATATATATATATATATATATATATATATATATATATATAATAAAATATAATAATATAGATATATATACAATATATATATATATATATATAATTTGTATTATTGTTATTGTATATATTATTACTTTATATATATATATAGATATATATATATATATAATCTATATTATTATTATATTTTATTATATATATATATATATATATATATATATATATAATAAAATATAATAATAATATAGATTATATATATATATATAATACTAATAATATATAATAATAAAATATAATAATAATATATAATATATATAATAATAATATATATATATAATAATACTAATATATAATATATACAATAATAAAATATAATAATAATATATAATATATATAATAATACTAATAATATATACAATAACTATAAAATAATATATATATATATAATACTAATATATAATATATACAATAACTATAAAATAATATATATATATATATATATATATATATATATATATATAATACTAATATATAATATATACAATAACTATAAAATTATATATATACAGTTGAAGTCAGAATTATTAGCCCCGTTAAATTATTAGACCGCTTGTTTATTTTTTCCCCAATTTCTGTTTAAGGGAGAGAAGATTTTTTCAACACATTTCTAAACATAATAATTTTAATAACTCATTTCTAACAACTGATTTATTTTATCTTTGCCGTGATTACTGTAAATAATATTTTAAATGATATTTTTAAGACACTTCTATACAGCTTAAAGTGACATTTAAAGGCTTAACTAGGTTAATTAAGTTAACTAGGCAGGTTAGGGGAATTAGGCAAGTTATTGTATAACAGTGGTTTGTTTTGTAGACTATCAAGAAAAAATATAGCTTAAAGAGGCTAATAATTTTGTCCCTAAAATGGTTCATAAAAAATTAAAAACTGCTTTTATCCTAGCTGAAATAAAACAAATCAGACTTTCTCCAGAAGAAAAAATATTATCAGACATACTGTAAAAATGACCTTGCTCTGTTGAACACCATTTGGAAATTATTTAAAAAAGAAGAAAAAAAATCGAAGGGGGCTAATAATTCTGACTTCAACTGTATATATATATAATACTAATATATAATATATACAATAATAAAATATAATAATATATAATAATAATAATATATAATTATAGTATGTATACATAATATATAATAATAACAATAATAAAATATAATAACAATACTAAAATATATATAATAATAATAATAACAAAATATATAATAATAATATAATAATAAAATATAATAATAATAACAGTAGTAGTAGCAGCAATACAAATAATAATAATAGTAATAAAAATATATATAATAATAATAATAGTACCCTGGCATAGACTTTGCCAAACTTTGGGAAAGTGTATCCCAGGGTACTGCAGAGGAGGATCTGGCCGATGGTTGAACCACACTCCTGGGTTCGAGACGGCCTTTAACAGAGCGCCTCTGAGCCCATACTCCCAGAGCACCCTCCACAGAATGCCACGAGAGACACGGTTGAATGCCTTCTCCAAGTCGCCTTCTCCTGTGTGTTTGATAAGTCAGACTTGTGTCCAGTGCATGTTGGACTCCGGCAGGGCTGCCCCTTGTCACCAATTCTGATCATAATTTTTATGGACAGAATTTTAAAGCACAGCCTTGTGCTGGAGGGGGTCCGGTTTGGGGAACACAGGATTTCATCTCTGTTATTTGCAGATAATGTTGTTCTGTTGGCTTCTTCGAACATGGACCTTCAGCATGCACTGGGGCGGTTTGCTGCAGAGTGTGACACGGCTGGGATGAGAATCAGCACCTCCAAGTCCGAGGCCATGGTGCTCCACCGAAAAAAAGATGGTTTGTCATCTCCAGGTTGGAGGAAAGTCCTTACCCAAGGTGGAGGATTTCAAGTATCTCTGAGTTTTGTTCACGAGTGAGGGAATGATGAAGCGTGAGATTGACAGGCGGATCAGTGCAGTGGCAGCAGTGATGCGGTTGATGTACCGGTCCGTTGTGGTAAAGAAGGAGCTGAGCCGAACGGCAAAGCTCTCGATTTAGCGGTCAATCTCTGTTCCTACTCTCACCTATTGTCATGAGCTTTGGGTCAAGACGGAAAGGACAAGATCTCGGATACAAGCAGCTGAAATGAGTTTCCTTCACAGGTTGGCAGGGTGCACCCCTATGGATAGGGTGAGGAGCTATGACACCCGAGAGGAGCTCAGAGTAGAGCCGCTGCTCCTCCACATCGAGAGAAGTCAGCTGAGGTGACTCGGGCATCTGTTTCGGATGCCTACCTAGGGAGGTGTTCCAGGCATGTCCCACCGGGAAGAGGCCAGGGAAGACCCAGGACACGCTGGAGGGACTATGTCTCTCGGCTGGCCTGGAAATGCCATGGGATCCACCCGGAGGAGCTGGAGGAAGTGTCTGGGGAGAGGGAAGTCTGGGGTTCTCCCCTAAGACTGCCCTGCGACCCAGCCGCGGATAAGCCAACGAAAATGACACAACAATAATAATAGTAGCAGTAGTAATACAAATAATGATAGTAATAATAATAAATTATATTATTCTAATACTAATAGCAAAATGATAATAATTTCACTATAATAAAAATGTAATTTTGTTATATAAATTCAACAATTTTCATAACAAATTTACAGTATTTTTGTAAAATAAATGAGGCTCTATTATTAGTATTATTCCACTCAAATGATCCAAATTCAATTTTACTTTTTAGAAAAAAAAACAATACAACAATCATGCAAAATTAAACAAACAAACAGCAACAATAAAACACTTCACAGGGAGCCAAAAATGGGGAAAATTAATTTTGAAAAAATCAAAACAAAAAAAAGTAGAAAAGCTGAAAAACAAATTCTTAATAAACCAAATCAATAAATCAGACAATTATATCTAGATTTTTTAAAAATGAGAAACAAGATAATTAAAACGAAACGTTAAAAGAAAACGGAGAAATCAGTCAAATAAAATAAATATATTTGCCATTTATAAAGAAATAATGTAAAGAAAAACATGAGAAGTCAACAAGAGCAAAACAAAGAAATGGTTTTATCTGGAGTCCACAGGTGTGTAACGGTTGCTGATGAGCGTGAGCCTGCAGAGAACAGCCTGATCAACTCGAGTGTGTGAAGAAATGAGAGACTGAAGAGACACACAGAAGCTGAGGAGACTTTATTTGCTCACAGTAAATGAAGATCAGCTTAAAACACACACACGCACGCACACACACACACACACACACACACACACAGGACGGATGTGGAGTCTCTTCAGCATCAAACCATCGTCTTCATCCGTGGTTCACCAGCAGATTCTGCAGAAACACAAACACACACACGCATCAACAAGAGTTTATTTTTACACAACTAATTCAACACACACCAAGAAAATGTCCCCACAAGGTCTACAACTACTGGTATTGCTATATTTTAGGGGACATTTGGGCCCCATAATACAGAGATTACCAGGTAACACACACACAAACACACACACACACAACAAAAAATGTTCCTATAAGGTCTACAATTACTGGTATTGCTATACCTGAGAGGAGATTTGGGCCCCATAATACAGAGATTACCAGGTATGAACACAAACACACACACAACAAAAATGTCCTCATAAGGTCTACAATTACTGGTATTGCTATACTTGAGGGGACATTTGGGCCCCATAATACAGAGATTACCAGGTATGCACACAAACACACACCAAAAAATGTCCCCATAAGGTCTACAATTACTGGTATTAATATATTTGAGGGGACATTTGGGCCCCATAATACAGAGATTACCAGGTATGGACACAAACACACACACACCAAAAAATGTCCCCATAAGGTCTACAATTACTGGTATTGCTATACTTGAGGGGACATTTGGGCCCCATAATACAGAGATTACCAGGTATGGACACAAACACACACACACCAAAAAATGTCCCCATAAGGTCTACAATTACTGGTATTGCTATACTTGAGGGGACATTTGGGCCCCATAATACAGAGATTACCAGGTATGCACACAAACACACACCAAAAAATGTCCCCATAAGGTCTACAATTACTGGTATTGCTATACTTGAGGGGACATTTGGGCCCTATAATACAGAGATTACCAGGTCTGCACACAAACACACACACCAAAAATGTCCCCATAAGGTCTACAATTACTCGTATTGCTATACTTGAGGGGACATTTGGGCCCCATAATGTATCTTGTATGTAAATGCATTACCAGGTACACAAACTTGGTTAAATGTTTGGGATCAATATAATTTCTCAAAAATGTTCTTAAAAGAGGCCCTCTTCATTTAATAAAGCAAAAAAAGGGAAAAACTACAGTAAAATATTTGTAAAATGTGTTTATTATTGATAATCACCCTTTCCTCACTGAATGTAGTTTAAGCGCTGTTTACTTGTGAGATTTAACACTGGATTTTCATCATCATTACTGCAGTCTTCAGGGTCACATGATGCATTTCACTCTCAAACACAGCATGTTTGGTCAATTACGTTTGATAACAGCACTAAACTACTGTACTACAGCACTACTGTACAGATCAGAATCACACTGCAGGATTTAAAGAGAGAAGAGCGACTGTACATAATGACTGTATGATCACAGAGATAACACACACACACACACACACAGTGAAGGAGAGACGCTCTTATCTGACCTGATCTCTGCACCTTAATCTGCTGCTCACTTTATACCTGACCACACACACACACACACACACACACACACACACAATTGCTTGTCGCTGGAATATTGTTGCATCATGTAGCCAGTGTGTGTGTGTGTCTATCAGTGATCTCTGTTTACATCGGGTTACCACTCACTCATTCATTCATCTTCAGTGTGTGTGAGCCGTCAATCTCTGCTGGTCTTCAGCCGTGGCCTGCTCTGCTCTGCTCTGCTCTCTTCTGTTCTTCTGAATGTAAATGTCTTTCATTAGTGCCGTTTCACTTCAGTAGCTGTGGCAGAGCGCCCGCTCTAGTTGGCCCATGGTCACTATACTGGCTTTACACACACTTCCACATCCACACACGCACATACATGCATGCATACAGACAAGCTCACACACAAAAACACACTTGCAACATCCAGACCCACATTCACTAACGCTCTCACTGACAGACAAGCTTATACACAGAGACACACACACACTCTCATACATGCTTATGTATGCGCTCGCATTTGCACAGACACACACACACCTAGACACAAACACACACACATGCACATATAAACAAACACACATGCAGACAGTTACACACACATCTATGCAAAGACATACACACACACACACACACACAATCAGTCCCTCAAACGCTGACAGTTACACACACACAGACATACACACTCGCAAACACGCATGCATGTGCAAGCGCACACTAACGAACATGCATACATTTAAGCATGCACAAACACATGTGCACACAGAAATACACACACATGCGCATAGAAACACACACAAACACACACACACAGACTCAGTCACTCACACGCTGATAGTTACACAAACACACCTATGCAGACAGACATATGCGCACACACAGATACACATTATACATACTCGCAGACACACACACACACACACACAAATGATCCAGTATTAAACGAGTGTGTTATTGATGCCCACACACACATACAGTCATTCACACGATGACAGTTACACACACATATTCAGACAGACAGACACATTCACCCACACACACACTCGCAGACTCAAACACAGACACTCACACACACACAGACACACACATACATACACTCAACTCATCTCTAATAAAAGCTGCTGTCATCTGCGCGTGTTTGTGTGTGTGTGTGTGTGTGTGTTTTACGATGCATGAATGATCCAGTATTAAATGAGTCTGTCGCAAATGCACACACACACACACACACACACACACACACTCGTGCTGCTTCTTATTTCCTGCAGACACAATGAGTGTGCATGTGTTATATGATGAGATGAGCAGATGAGCAGAGCAAAGCTCTCAGCGCTATCAGCCTGATGTTTCATCATCAGCAGGAGTCTGATCACACTCACCAGAGCTGAGAGACACACACACACACACACACACACACACACTTACAGCAGCACCAAACACTCCTGCATCTTCACTGCGGTTACAAAACACCTGACATATCTGATCCTGACTGTTCAGATAAACATGTTTAATATCACACAGAAACGCCAACCGACCCAGCCGGGACTCGAATCAGCGACCTTCTTGCTGTGAGGTGACAGTGCTTACCACTGAGCCACCGTGCTGCTTTGCTAAATGGACTTGAATGAATATTAAGCAATATTGTGCATGTGTAATAAAGCCCTGTGTACCTTCTTGGAGGAGTTGATGCAGTTCATGTATTCTCTGGCGATCTGTGAACACAGCAGTGACTGGTGTTTGTTCAGTCTGTAGCAGCTCAACACCTGAGACTGCAGCTCAGAACACACAGGACTCATAGGACGAGGCCTGAAACAAACAAACACACACACACACACACAGACACACACCTCATGTTCATATAAGCATGTATTACCATCATACAAAGTTGGCAGTAAACGATAGAGTAGCAGTGCTGCCTTCTAGTGGCTTGCAGAAATACTCAATCTGCATATGATATTAGAATCAGAAAAAAAATTAAATAATATAAAATAAAAATAATGAAACAAAACAAAAATAAAAATAATAAAACAAAATAAAAATAAATAAAATAAAAATAATGAAACAAAAAAATAAACAAATAATTAAAGAAAACAAAAAAATAAAAGAAAATAATAAAAAGAAAAAATAATAAAACAAAACAAAAATAAATAAATCAAATAAATAAATAAAACAAAACAAAAAATAAATAAAATAAAATGAAATAAAATAAATGAACATAACAAATAAAGAAAAAAAATTAATTAAATAAATAAATAAAACATAACAAAATAATAATAATAAACTCATTAATACAAAAAATAATAAAACAAAATAAAAATACAATTAATTAATTAAAACTAAATAAAAATTAATTAATTTAAATAAATAAGTAAATAAAAAATAAAACATTAAAAATAAATAAAATAATAAAACAAAACAAAAATAAATAAAAAATAATAAAACAAAAATAAATAAAAAATAATAAATAAATAATAATAATTATTTATTTAAACAAAAATAAAAAGAATAAACAAAATTTATTAATTTAAAAAATAATAAAAATAATAAAACAAAACGAAAATAAAAATATATAAAATAAATTAATAAAATAAATAAATAAAAATAATAAAACATAACAAAAAATAAAATAAATAAAAAACAAAAAAATAAATTATATAACAAAATTAAAAAAAAAAAAAAGTCTAAAAGTAGTTTGTTTTGGTCAAAATTGTACACTAGAGCCCTAATTGGAGATGTTTAAAAGGTATTATTATATACTGTAGTTTATACCCATAGAAACAAAATTTCTCCCACACAGTAGCTTTTTCCTCACAGTGTAATTAGTATATGCATCTACAATAACACATACATTTGTACTCACCTGACCGTGGCCTCTGCTTTATCCGCCTCCTTCTCATACATGTGTAGATTCTGCTGATAATACTCAGAGTTCTGCAGAAACACAAGCAAACACACACACACACACACACACACACACACACACACACACACAGAGAGAGTCAGCTTTCATTCATAAAGCACACACAACAGTCAAATCCTGAAACATTGTGTTTGTTTTCCTGTTTCCTCCATTTACAGTCAGTAAACACACTCAAGATCTCGACATTTATCAAGCAAATTCATCAGGCAATAAAAACAACATATAACTCATCCTTGCTTTGCTGAGAGTGGATTTCTCCTGCAGCTCTGAAGCAATCCCACAATGCAACAGGCGCATGGGTTAAAGCCATGTTGTTATTTTTCTGCTCTGTCAGCGCATCTCTGGACAGACTGAGGCGTCGTTACGTTTTATCTACTGGGTTTTATGGGTATTTACACAGCAGTTAAAACAATAACAAACACAGCCGAGCAGATCCAACGGCCACATTACAGACAGACACCAACATTCAGCTCCATTAAAGCAGGACGATCAAGAGTTTAGGACTTTCACACCTCGATTCTGACACTTGCTCTCAGTTTACATCATGCAACTTGGATTTTTTTTTTAAACACAGTTATAAAACTATAACTACAATTGTAAAATTGTCGACGAAATCTAAATGAAGATGTTTTGGTGCCAACAGATGCGAGGGAAATAAATCAGTGCAACAGCAAATATAAATATTCAGCAGCTTCAGATCTGAGCGCTTAAATTCAGCACAACACAAACACAATCCAGTGATGATAATCTGTCAGTGTAATTACATGATCTCCAGGTCTGTATCATCACACAGCTGCAGTCATTAAACACAGTTATCTTATTAAATCTACAATTAGCCCACAGAAGAGAGAGAAAGAGACACACAGGACAAACAGACATCATTCTGCCGGAATAATAACAACACAACTCTCCTTTTTACTTGACTGCTACTACTCATTTCTCACTGGAGCCACCAAGATGGCCTTTTTTAATGTTTAAATGAGTGTGTATAGCCCCTTTCACACATACAGACCTTTCCGGAATATTACCGGCAATTTTCCGGAAAGCTTGTATGTGTGAACAGGCCCTTTTTGAAAATACCGGTAAATTCATTCTGGCTATTTTCCGGAAGGAGAAGTTGTAACATTACCGGTAATTTGCCGGAATGCTGCGCTGTGTGAACGCAGAAGGAAGATTGCCGTAATAAGCGCGTGCACGTCTAGAACCTGCTGACGTGAGACGTCTGCTTTAGCCAATCACAACAGTCAGACGCATTCACGTCCGCGCAGTTTATGAAAATAAAAGCCTTTGAATATTTTCCCAGACACATTTAGCTGCTAGAAGTTAGTCAGATCACGTTTATATGTTCTTCTTAATGCCAACTGTGTAAATAATCATCGATGAGATGCTTATGATAAGCCGTTGTTTGTTTACCTTCTAGCTTTGCGTGTGCCTGTGAAACAGCCTGTGAGCGCCAGCACACACACATATCATGTACATCTCGACATGCGAAAGTGATCCTGCGAAAGTTGTTCACAATATTGATCATCCACAGAGTTTGTAATTTAGTCAAATGTTTACAAATACAAGCGCAGCCGTTTAAAGCTCATTTGTGGTGAATGATGGCAGAATTTACCGGTATTTTGGAATGGATGTGTGAATGATCTTTTCCGGAAAATTTCCGTAACGTCCTCGCCTGTGTGAACAGCGCTTTTTTGAATATAACGGTAAAGTCGTTCCGGAAATTTTCCAGATATTTACCGGTATCACTGTGTGAAAGGGGCTTGTGTGTCTGTCTGAGGTATTGGGCGTGGCTAACATTTAACCACGCCCCTCCAGCTGTCAGTTTTGACATCAGAAATAAGGAGCAGGAGGAGTCTGCTAGGGTCTAATAACTCTACGCAAACCCTTTTCTGCCTATCCAAGTTTTAGGAACAACCAATAATAACATGACTTCTAGTTGATCATTTGGTATCAGCAGTGGCTTATATGAAAGGCCTCTTGATCACGCTTATTTAACCAAAATAAAATATGATCATGCCTTGATTTCATTAGGACAGTGATGTTTGACTCTGCTTAGAATTCATTCATTCTTTTGACTTGTTTATTAGTGCATATGCTATAATAAAAATCATACAACAGTACCCTGGACAGTTACAGTGCCGCTTCCTAAAGCTTTCAAGCAAAGTCTTTTGGACATTACAACACACCGTCCTTCAGGTGGTCTCGCCGCTATTAACAAGCTGTCCTGGCTTTGAATAAAAAAGTGCAATTATTTCCTCGTTGTTAAAAGAGTCTGCAAGTTCGTGTTCCATGGATATAGTGATGTTGTTGTGGAATTTGGACATCGACGATGCTAAGCGTGACTTTATTCGCTTTATTCGATGCGCAGCAGAAGAAAAAAGTCAGCAGCGCAAGTCGGATCCCGGATCAGAGCGAGTTTTGTGCTGTGAAATACCAACACAATCTCAAGGCAATTCGTAACTTTTTCATTTAGTGGCTAATTTGTACAAATTCGTACATTTTAGTACGATTTGCGTATCCCCCAATGAGGGTGTGTGGGTTTGGTTAGGTGCCACGCCTCCTTTTTAAAATCGTACATTTTCTTACGACTGAACTCATACGAATTCGTACGAATTAGCCACTAAATTGCCAAAACGTAAAATACTTACATTTTCTCGTGAGATCAGGCTGGAAATACAGCGCTGCGTGCAATAAACTCACATTCAGGCAGGCGAAGTAGGTCTGTATTCAAGACAAGTCCATGAAATAATAACTTTAATAAAATATCTTCGTAAGAGTGATGAGTTATTCACTTCTCTGCCAGAGACTGCTCTATGGTTTTAAAACCCTTTTCAAACTGTATCGTTTAGACCTGGATCATTATTTTATATTAAATGTACTGTATTTATTGAGGATGTCTGATGACTAGCGCTTCTGCTGAGCCAGCTGTGGTAGCTTAGCAACAGAGCCGCGACATCAACACACAGAATCTGTCGGCACAGTTCAGCACGATTGTATAACCGTGCCGAGAACGGTTTGTAATCGTGCCGCGCCGTTCCAGGCTCAGTGGAGAAACAACTGTAACCGCACCGAAGTGTTCGTAGAACGGTTTGGCACGATAGTGGAAAAGCAGCTATAATTAACCACGCCCCTCCCAGAGTCTGATTCTAATAACTCTACGCAAAGCCTTTTCTTCATCTTTCTGAATGAAACGCCGACTTTACTACCTGAGAAATGTTGCTTATCCAAGTTTTTTTTTTTTTTTTTGTCAAATCAGTTTTATTTGGTCGTTGAATAAACTTATAATAATCACAGATTCCAGGATTAGTATTCTGATATGCATACATTTACAAAAACAAAACAAACAACAAGTATACACTACAGTGATAATCAAAACAACTTTTAGTTACAATACATTGCTTTGGGGGGAAGAATTCCCCATGAAGTAACAAAAGAAAGGGCCCCAAATTTTCTGAAATTGTCCAATGTTGCCTTTTAAAATAAATCTGGTTCGTTCCAGGTGCAGAGTAGATGTCAATTCTTCAAGCCATATAGTTTGGCAGTTGGAGGATTAACATTTTTCCAATACAATAATAGCAGCTTTTTGGCTGTAATCAAACAATGTGCAAGGAATTTCTGTTGTGGACTGCTCAATGAATATGTATAATCAGAATGTCCGAATATAATAAGCATTGGGTCAGGATCTATATGTTGGTCAAGAACATCTGAAAGCACTTTAAAGACCTCATTCCAGAATCCCTGTATTTCATGACAGAATACAAAACTATGAGCTAAATCAGCTTCTTCTGATTTGCACTGATCACAAATGGGAGATATGTTGGGGAATATAAATTTAGGAGAAATGTATCCAAGTTTCAAGGAACAGTAAGGACACTTCAGAAATAAAGGGATGCGAGCTGTCACTGGGGTTGTACCTTAAAGGTCCATATTAATTCAATTCAATTCAGCTTTATTTGTATGGCGCTTTTACAATGTCGTCAAAGCAGCTTTACATAAATGGTCATAGTAACTGGATGAGGGTGGTTCAGTTTTCAGTGTTTAAGTTCAGTTCAGTTTAGCTCAGTTCAGTGTGGTTTAAAGTCATTACTGAGAGTCCAAACACTGAAAAGCAAATTCATCTGAGTAGCTTTTCAGATCCTGAACCATGCGAGCCAGTGCACTGCAAAAAATGCTTTTCTTACTTAGATTTTTTGTCTTGTTTCTAGTCTAAATATCTAAAATTTCATATATCAAGAAGCATTTTTTTAGACAAGCAAAACATATTGCCTTGTTTTGAGAAATAATATGCCAATATTAAGTCAGTTTTTACTTAAAACAAGCAAAATAATCTGCCAATGGGGTCAGCAAAATAATCTTGTTTTTTCTTTTGACGTAAGATTATTTTGCTTACCCCATTGGCAGGTTATTTTGCTTGTTTTAAGTAAAAACTGACTTAATATTGGCATGTTTCTCAAAACAAGGCAATATGTTTAGCTTGTTTAGAAAATTCTTCTTGATTTAGGAACTTTTAGATATTTGGACTAGAACCAAGACAAAAAATCTAAGTAAGAAAAGCATTTTTTGCAATGTGGCGACAGCGGAGAGGAAAAAAAAACTTCACCAATAGGAGAGTGAAGAAAAAAAACCTTGAGAGAACCAGACTCAGCTCGGCACGACCGTTTTAATTTCTCCGCTGGCCAAAAGTCTTGTGCAGAGCTGCAGTCTCAGCAGTGGAGGCTGGAAGCTGGCCTCAGCGAAGACTCATCTGTCCCTGGAGCGTCACTGGAATCAGTCTCATGCTCTCCACTCCCCCATGACCACCAGCGCAGCAGCAGCAGCAGCTCAGGATACGGCCTGGTCCCGGATATGGACACCTTGGATCATCTTGTATTAATACCTCAAGGGGACATATTAGTACCTAAAAAGTACAAAAGTTTTCCTCTTAAATTTTTCAGGTACTAATATATACTTTTGAGGTACCAATATGGACCCTTAAAGTGCAAATGTGCACTTTTTGAAAAGGTTCCACCCTAGTGACAGCTCACGTTTATTTCTGAGAGTGTAATAACTTGACTTCTAGTTGATCATTTGGTATCAGAGGTGGCTTATATGGAAGGCAAAGGCCTCAATCAGTGCCTGAGAAAGCAGAGTAAGTCTTGATGACATTATTATATCGTGTCAAACTTTATTACAGACTCAAAAATAAAAAAACATATTTATAAAAAACAAAAATACAGTGTGACGCCTGCTGCGCTGTCATTTCATTTACTATTCAGTTTCTCTAGGAACTGCGTCACAATATGAAGAACAGAAATGGTCACAGCTTCTGGTTCAGGCTGATTTGATGTGTGTATTGTGAGTGTATGAAGAGCACTGATGTGGAGGACACCTGCTGTCCAGGTAAATCCTCTGCTAATATTCAGACTCCTGCAGCAGATCTGAGCCCTCCAGCAGCTCACTCTGGATTATTCTGACAAACGCTTGACAGAATGAAAAGCACAAAGCCTTTATTGAGAAGCAGCAGATGAACATTACATGACGGAGTGGAGATGAGACACACACAAGAGAAAGACTGCCAGATAAGGATCTGTGTGTGTGTGTGTGTGTGTGTGTGTGTGTGTGTGTGCATGAGAGTCTGTATTTGGTTTAGAGTTTATATATGCATGTATGTGTGAGGGAGCGTATATGTATGTGTGTGTGTGTGTGTGTGTGTGTGTGTGTGTGTGTGTATGCATGTGAGTCTGTATTTTGTTGTGTGTTTGTTTATGAATCTGTGTGAGAGTGTATTTGAGTGTGTGTGTGTGTGTGTGTGTGTGTGTGTGTGTGTGTGTGCATGCATGTGAGTGAATAAGTCTGTACATGTGTTTGATTGTGTGTGTGTGTGTGTGTGTGTTTGTGTTTGAAAGAGACACAGATACCAACACACATGGATTCTTAATACACACACTGACACAACATCCACATAGACACAGACTTTCACACACACACACACACACACACAGATTCTCATACATGCACACGCATATTGTTATACACTCTCTGACACGCAAACACAGATTCTCATACACACTCTCTGACATGCACACATACACATGCACACATACACACACGCACGCACACACACACACACACACACACACACACACACACACACAGATTCTCATATACACACTCTGACATGAACACACACACACTCTTTTTCTTACACACACTTTCTCACACACATACACATGCATACATGCTCTCTCTTTCACAATTACACACATAGAAACTCGTATACACTCTCTTACATGTGCACATACACACACACACAAAGATACCAACACACATAGATTCTTAATACCCACACTGACACACCACCCGCAGACACACAGACTTTATTACACACACACACACACACACACACACACACACACACACACACACACACACACACACACACACACACAGAAAGATTCTCATACATGCGCACACATATTTTATACACACTCTGAGAATCTGTGAGAGCATATCAGAGATTGTACCATTCACACTCTCCCTGATCTCATACACACACTCTGACATGCGCACGCACACACGCATGCGCACACACACACACGCACGCACACACAGATAGACTCATACATTTATTCTGACACAAACACACACACACACACAGATTCTCATACATACACTCTGTTGCACACAAACTCTCACACACACTCACACACACACACTCCTGTAGCGCTGAAGTCTTTTCTGCGTCTCCTGCTCTATTGAGGTGAGACCTTTAATCTGCTCTCGTCTGTCATGTGTGCATTTAAACTGCTGCCGTGTGTGTGTGTGTGTTAGTTGTAAATGACGGCTCACATTTTTAAGATTCAGCCTACACACACTAATCTGAAACGCTTCAGTTAAGATCTCTGAGAAAAATTCTCACTCACACACACACACACACACACACACACACACACACACACACACACACACACACACACACACACGCATCCACACATTCAGAAGTGCCCACTCACACACATTGTCACACACAGACATACACATACATTCAAAGGCAAATGCACGCTCACACACACATAGACACTTACAACCAAGTAGACACACACACACACACACACACACAGACATACACACTCACTACCAAAAACACTCATATGCGCACACACACATAAATACATACACATACACTCACACACAGACATACACACATTCACAACCTACATATATTCACACACAAATGGAAAATACACTTTCAAACACTCAAACCAAATAACACACACACACACACACACACACACACACACACAGCTCATGAGAAGCATCAGTGCTGCAGATCAGCTAGAGACGATCTCTTCTATCCCATATATGAACACAACAGTATTTATAAACGCAGAAACACTCCAGACACACTAACATGAGCGAGAAACATCAGAGAGAACAAATCATCTGCAGCCTGAAGCGCACACATCAAAGAGACGCAGTCTGTGGAAACACCAGCGCTCAGAGTGTGTGTTCAGCAGCAGATTATTACTCGCTGGCTGCGTTTCAAACTCTCAAAGACATCCCTGCAAATGACCTCACAAACATCTGATGCATGATGAGATCATAAACAGCAGGTCAGGTCATGTGACGTTTTAAAGTATCCAAATATTGTATTAGACCAGGCATATTGCTGGACATAAAGCTCTACTGGGGCACAGCTCCCCCTCAAAATAAATAAATAAATAAAAGAATAAACATGCATATATTTATTTGTTTATTTTATGTTTTATTTTTTGTAATGAATATATAAACAATTATAAATAAATAACAGTATTATTGTTATTATACAATCATTATTGTATTCAACTGTGTGTGTGTGTGTGTGTTTACCTTCTTCTCCATCAGCTGTAGCTGCTCTTTATAAAACTGCTCCAGATGTTTGAGCTCATTCTCCTTCTTCTTCAGCTGCCGGGCCTGATGGAGACACAGAATAAACTCATCAACCTCTCCAGCTCATCTGCAATTCAACACAAGTCTGCATGATGTACCTGACAAATGATGGAAGCTGCCAGATAATGGAGAAGTCCACAATAGAAAGAGTGGAGAGGCATGCAAGACAAAAGCTTTCTGTGATGACAGACTTGATATGAACATCAGATGCAAATACACAACACACAAAGCACGATGGGGCAGAACAAAACCACACTTGAGCTGCAGGTAGGATATCACACACATGCACTGCCTGTATATGTGTGTTTGTTTGTGTGTACTGTAGTTGCATGAAACAAATACAAAACTAGACTAAAATAAAATACAAAAATCAATTACACAAATGCACAGGATTTAAATAAAAATTGGAAACAAACACAAACACACACACACACACACACACACAGACTTTTATTGCTCTAAATACTTTCTAAGCCAAATATTACCCTCACAAATTTAAACCCTAAAATTAAACCCCCAAATTTAAAAACTTAGAATATTGCAATAAACATATATACTGTAAATCTAAATGGAGTCAGATTTGTTTATTTATTAGTCAATGAAAATATTTGGTTTGAGAGCAAAACTAAATATATTTTAATTTCCAAAAAATAAAAAAATGCAAATAGAAAGTTGTTATAACTTTTTATTTTTAATAAAATAAATAAATATAAATTTCCTTTAAAAAAATAAAAAATAAACATTGCAAATAAAAAGCTTTGTTATAATATTTAAATTTTAATTAAAAATCAATTATTTAAATAATAATAATAAAAAAATAAAGATTGTAAATAAAATCTTTTGTTAAAACTTTTTATTTTAATTTAATGATATAATTTTAATTATAATAATACAAATATAAAGATTGCAAATAAAAAGCTTGTTATAGTATATCAATTTTGATTTAATAAATATAGTTTTAATTATTATAAAAAATAAACATTTCTTAATTTTCAACACAAAGTTAAAGTTTTATTTAATAAATATTATTTTAATTATAATTATAAAAAATAAAGACTGTAAATAAAATCTTGTTATAACTTTATTTTTAATATAATAGATTTAATTTCTCTTTAAAAAATAAACATAGCAAGTAAAAAGCTTTGTTATAATATTTAAATTTTAGTTTAATAACTATAATTTTAATCATAATAATAAAAAATTATTGTAAATAAAATCTTGTTATAACTTTTCAATTTAATAAATATAGTTTTAATTATAATAATAAAAATAAACATTGAAAATAAAAAGCTTTGTTATAACTATTTAATTTTAATTTAATAAATATATTTTTTATAACAATAAAAATAAAGATTGTAAATAAAAAAGCTGTCATAATATTTAAATTTTAATTTAATAAATATAATTTTAATTATAATAATAAAAAATAAACTTTGCAAATATGCTTCTTAATTTTAATTCAACACATATAACTTTAATTAAATTTTTTTATTGAAATTGAAATTAAAAAGCTTTTGTAATATATTAATTTAATAAATACAATTTTTATTTCCCTTTACAGAAATGTAATAAAATCAATAAAAAGACGTGCACGGCAATTGCTAAAACGGGTGTGGTGATTTTCTAACCACTAGTTCTAGTTCTTTTTAAATATTGCTTAAATATTTGTTATTATACTTTGTTGAAGATAAAGAGCTTTAATAAAGAGATGGGAGATCTTATTTCACCTATTTGTCAAATACGAAAAAAATTAAATGTCAAAATATAGTGAAAATGGCTCAGTGCAACACACATTTCTATAAAAATACAATATTGTTATTTTAACCAGTATTTAATAAATTATTTATTTATTTATTTAGCTGATAAAGAAACCTAGTGGCGTGATGGAAGTGGAAAGTGGAAAATATAAAAAATTCAAATGATAATTAATGTGTATGTCAGGGCCTCTTTTAATATCTAATTTTATTCTTGTTCTCAAAATTACTGACAGGATTTTTCTGTAAACTATAAAAAAAAAACTATTTTATTCATTCTAAAGTGCTAAAAATATAATAATAAATTATATATATATATATATATATATATATATATATATATATATATATATATATATATATATATATAAATTTTTTATTTATTTATTTATTTTTTATTTTTTATTATTTTTTGCATTACACGTTCTGTTGTTTTGATGATTAAACTATCACTTGTCATCACTGAACCACATGCATTTGTAATAAGTGACACAAAAACAGTCAAATTTACAGCAGATCTTACCCGGAAACTCAACTCATCTGGCTGAGAAACCACAGAGACGAGGAGAAAAACAATAATAATGAAACATTACATCCAGTGGAGCTCATATTTACCCAATATTCAACATTACACAAGCAAATAAATCAGTGAAAAGAACTGTGCTTCAAAATAAAAGGATTTAATTTATGCAGATTGTATCTGAACCGATGGCTTCTGATAGGACGGTTTTCAGATCTGCTTCTGCTGGGATTCCCACATTACTGACAGTGGTTTGATTGGAGATAATGAATGAACTGGCGATTAGTGGAGCCTGAATATACACGTATGATCATATCAGCGCATTCAGAAATCACACCAGCTGAGACAAAAATCAACCAAATCAAATACGGTAATCATCAGTAATAAACGCTTTACATGCAAAATAATTAATTATAATTAACAAAGAAGCCTGGTTATTAAAAATGACACACTGTGCAATTAAAAGAGAAGCATCACCTCAGACAGCACTAGATGCAGACACACTGCTGCCATCTACTGCTCAACAGTCATATAGCATCACACATGTTCATCATAATGTGAGAGTATAGATGAGTGCGTCTAGATCAGGGGTCGGCAACCCAAAATGTTGAAAGAGCCATATTGGACCAAAAAAAACAAAAAACAAATATGCCTGGAGCCACAAAAAAATGTAAAGTCTTATATAAGCCTTATAATGAAGGAAACACATGCTGTATGTATCTATATTAGCTATATTAGCCTACTAAATAAATGAGTAAGTTGGCTACAAATACATAATGAGCCTTCATGATTAAATAGCCACTGAAATCAGGTGGTTGGTGTTTATTGTGTTGTCATTTAAACACTTCAGCACAGCCTCTTGTCTTATTAGTGGTATTAATTTGATCATTTCTTCTTGCGGCCCATCAGAGTTCACATACCTGCATAAAAGCGCGTTGAATAATGGTCACAGTACAGGCAATTGAGTATACTGGCACTGAATTAATGTTCTTGGTTTGCTGATCGGTGATGTTACTGCCATTTTAATAGCCCTTTCCTTCACTGTTTAGCGGAGAAAGGTATGTCTTTAATTTTTGTATTATCTTGGTTTTGTTTTTGAAGTCTGCAAATAGGTGTTCTAATATTTTGATGAATGACTCCTTCATGTAGTCGCCATCTGTGAACGGTTTTCCGTGCTTTATTATCTCCCGGTTTGTTTACAACAGCCACCTGCCTGGCATCCCGCCTTGCTGATAGAAACGTGTGTCGCAGGCTATGACGCAAATCTTCGTTGACAGAAATGTTGTAATTAAATATTAATTCTAAACACTTTTACAGCATTTGAAAACGTTAAAAATGTTTGTCCTGCTATAGAAATCATATTAAAACACAAAAATATATATT
>NC_141026.1:2212500-2242500 GCF_052040795.2 Danio rerio
TTATTAGCAATTTTTTTTAATTAAAGTAAAATATTTACATCTTGGTAATATTAGAAATACCGTATGTATTTAAACGTATTTAAAATCACTCAATCACAGCACCTTTTTACTGTTGAGCAGCTTTATTTAGCATCACTGATTTGTTAATACACTTGTAAATTGTCACATTAAAGTATAAATAATTAACAAAAATACTATAAAATTTTTTTTGTTATTTTTACTGTTTGTCTTTTTAAAATCTGTGGTCATTTAGTTGTGTTTTTGTCTTATTATGTCTATTTACATATAGATGTTTGGATACTTTAGTACTTAAAATTAAATATAACTACAATTAATGTAATAATGTCTGAAATGTGACTGAAATAACATAGTATTGTTCATTTTATTCATAAAAGTGGTGAATTTCTGACACACATCAGCAAAAAGCTAGAAGCAAGACTTAAGAGAAACACTTTATAATGTTGAAATTGAAAATAACCACCTGATGCACCACAACATGTTTGCTAACACAAATGTATACAATAATTAATTAAATAAGAATAAATTATTTGATCTGAAATAAATTAATTAATCGAAAGTGGAATAAAGACACACGGAGAATGTTCTCAGATCAGTCTTATCTCAGTGTTTTGTGTCTCTGACCTTGAATGACAGCAGATAATATTACTGTACAGGTTTCAATTTCACAGTAGACTAACATTAGCATAAACTAGACAACAATACAGTAAAATTAGGGTATTCCACCGTGATTTCACCACTGACACTTATATTTATACATTTTCACAGTCATTTAAGTTCATAAGTGGACCACTACAATTACAGTTCCGTTCATATAACCACAATTAAATTAATAAATCACTTCTGATTCGTGTTTAAGTACAGTATCATTAGCTTTAAAGTGTGTGTTTTCTGCTAATATGCGTGTGTATCTTCACCTTTACTCCGTGAAGGACTGTGACATTTTCCTTTTCATCCAGGCCGAATGACACGGACCTGCTCCTGCTGTCAGCGGCTCCCATCAGGCCGAAAAACACCCGAAATTCAGGGGGAAAAACACTGATTATTTCAGCCAAAAACCGTCTGAGGGTCACCGCGTCCCGCTACATGCAGACACAACCGTCAAACATCCGAACACACTTCATCAGGCGTCACGCGGAAGCGCAAAGGAATTATGGGAAGTGTAGTTTAATTCAGTGCGGTGACGTCACGACGTGGTCGTAGAAGGACATTTTGTCGATTTTTTATTTCTGTCAGCTAAAAAGTTAAACCTTTTGGATATGTATTACCTTATATTCTTGTGCTATTGAATTAATAAGGTTAAGTTTTTCTTAATTTTAATCACTTTATTCTCTAATTAAGATTTTTTTGCTCAATAATGGTGAAGTATTGTCATTATAACCAAACATTTACATGAATAAGTGCATAAAAAGTTTGATTTCAGAAACAAATATGATCATTAAATCATATTTGTTGAAAATATCAAACGTTTTATTTCTGCAAATACATGCGAATGGTCTTTTGTGAAATTATATATATATATATATATATATATATATATATATATATATATATATATATATATATATATATATATATATATATATATATATAAACATAATCTCAAAATGAAAACGGTATTCACATCTAAAGACGCCAGACAGTTCCTTGTGAATGCGAACATCACTGCATAAATATTCCAAAATAAAAGTCGTCGGACTCTCGGGTCGGGTCAAGCACTGCTTGACATTAAAAAAAAAATGTGTGTGTGTGTGTGTGTGTGCGTGCGTGCGGCGTGCTTGCGTGTGTAATGTTATATAAACTGTACTTAAATTACAAATTAGGATTGAACAACATTAATCTTTATACATATACTTTATTATATCAAATAGTGTCAAAATACTAACAATTGTTCAAATTAAAATATGATTAAAATGAAATAATCACATACTGAACATTTGTAATGCATTAAGTTTAGTTACAATCATACACACAAATTGTGTTATTAAAATTATATTTTCCAAAGCTTACAAAACATATATTGAATAATAATAATTGATGCAAATTAGCTATTCAAATAAAAATACTGAAAGCAGACAATCAAAACAATGATATAAAAATATAATATAATAATGGTTATGCAAACATTTTATATAATATCAGTAATTAAAATAATAACAATAGTGATGATGATGATAATAATAATAGTAATATTAATAATAATAATAATAATAATCATCATCATCATCATTATCATCATCATCATCGTGAATGAAAATGAGCTATTCTTTAAGGAAAACACTCTCCAGTGATGGTCGTCTCTCAGACGCTGCTTGATGTGGATGGCTCGGTAACCTGGATCTCCAGCTCACTGCCTTTAATAAACAACACAAGTCTTAAAATCATCAAAGCAAAACTTTTTTACTTCATCAATATATTTTTCACTTACAGTATTAATGTAAACAATTAATGGAAGCATGTCAATGCAAAGAATTGAACATACATTCACCGGCCACTTTATTAGCTACATCTTACTAGTACCGTGTTGGGCCGCCTTTTGCCTTCAGAACTGCTTTAATCCTTCACGGTGTGGATTCAACAAGATACTGGAAATATTCCTCAGAGATTTTGCTCCATATTGACATGATAGCATCACACAGTTGCTGCAGATTTGTCGGCTGCACATCCATGATGCCAATCTCCCGCTCCACCACATCCCAAAGCTGCTCTATTGGATTAAGATCTGGTAACTGTGGAGGCCATTTGAGTATAGTGAACTCATTATCATGTTACAATGCAGCAGATCGTCTTGACCATGTCTACATGCCTAAATGCATTGAGCTGCAGCCACACGATTGGCTGATTAGAAATTTGCTTTACGAGCAGTTGGACAGGTGTACCTAATAAAGTGGCCTGTAAGTGTATATTGATTCTTATCAAATGTATGCTGTTTGTGTGTAACACTTGCCCTCCAGGTCCTGTTCCTTCATTTCAGCCGCTGTTTCTCTCATTTCCTTCACGACTTGAGGAAATTGCTTCTCGATCATCTCAAAGTCCTGCAGTGACAGAGAGAACAGGCTGCAGGTGGTCAGGGCACGAGCGGAGATCTGCTGCCTTTCGCCCAGTAGAAAGCTGATGTCTGAGGAAACAATCGAAAAACCTTGAGACCTTCAGAAGAGTTTACCTTTTTTTCTAAAGTTCAGATCATTAAAATAAAACATTATGTAGATCAAGGGGCGGCACAGTGGCTCAGTGGTAAGCACTGTCGCCGCACAGCAGGAAGGTTACTGGTTCGAGTGTCCGCTGGGTCAATTGGTGTTTCTGTGTGGAGTTTGCATGTTCTCCTCATATTGGCATGGGTTTCCCTCGGGTGCTTCGGTTCACAGTCCAAACACATGCACTATAGGGGAATTGAATGGACTAAATTGGTCGCAATGTATGAGTGTGTGTGTGTGTGTGTGTGTATATACTGTATGCGTGTTTTCCAGAACTGGGTTGCAGCTGGAAGGGCATCCGCTGTGTAAAACATGTGCTAGATAAGTTGGCGGTCCATTCCACTGTGGCGATCCGTGACTTACTGATACTTTTCTACCTGGGAATGATATACATTAAAAGCCCCGCCCCCTACTCAATATTCATTTTCTGTCAGAAGTTCATCAATATACTGAATTAAAAGTTCACACTGACTTTAAATGTATTCTAAAGAAGCCCACAGTACTCTAATATTGTCTCGTCGCCTGTTTCAGATTGAACCGAATGTTAAGCATCACCTCCGAAGTGTTCTCCATCGTTCTTCTCCTTCAGCTGATGGTCGTCCTCCACCAGGACGTGACCGCTGTCGATGAAGAACATATGATCTGCTGCCGTGTCCTTTTCAATGATGACATCCCCGGGAGAGAAGAACTCAGCCTCCAGACACATAAGCACGGCTCTGCTGAAGCGTGTGTCCCAGGACTTGAACAGGGCATTTATCTTGACAAGGTTACAGCAAATATCTGCCATGATGTCCTGTAAAACAGAAAACAAATCAGTCAAACAATTAAGGGGAATTCAGGTGACGTAAGCAGTTTAAACACACAAAAAAGCAGCCACTATATCATTTATTCACATAGATATAAACACTAGATGTCGTCTGGCCTATTGTTGTCTATTGGACGGAATGTGTCAATAGCGCCGCCATCTTGCTACAGGGTAGCGCTCCTTTGAAATGAATGCGGGACCAAGGTACAGTGGAGGACTGTGGCCATGCAAAGCCAGAGATATACACATATACACATATATCTATGATCAGGAGTTTTCCTGGATGTTAGTATGTAATTTTTTTTTTCTAATTACGAAAATTATAATTTTACGTCACTTTTTTGCATTGATGGATCAGTGACCGCACGGCCATTCCTGACAAAAAGCTTGTGTTTGTGTGTACAGAAATGTACTATCCACCCTCCCTGTTAAATTTAATCTAATCCGTGTCCTGAAACACAGCTCCTCTCCTGCTTTCACTGCTCATACTGACGGAGGGAGCGATTTGTTTGTGAATGAATCCCCCGAACGACTCTTTCACTAACGTTAGCCGACAATAATACAAGTTTCTGGCAGCGCAGCATCTCGTTGTCATATTTCTTTTGCATTGTTTGCTGATTTTATTCAACAAAACTAGCATAAGCCGAGTGTTTAGTGGGAGTTGGAGCTGCTTTGCCGTATGGTGAATGCAGTAAGTGACTGTTATCATCAATAACGTGACCTGATTAGCACAAAAGAACATACAAAAACAGAAAAAAACTTAATCATACCTATGAAATGTTCTGCCTTTGTGCTTTGTTTTCTTTGTTTACTTGTTTCTACACCCGTAGACAGCGCTAAAGTCACGCATCTTCACGTAATAACACTGTCTTGACTAGTGTGGTTGAATGACATTTGTCCTGGGAGCAGTGTACCAATGTGGCGGCGCTATTGACGCATGCTCAGGGTCCCTATGCGATATCTAGTGTATATATCTATGATTTATTCATTCATTCAGTTTTCAGCTTGTTCCCTTTATTAAACAGGGGTCGCCACAGCAAAATGAGCCACCAGGGTACTGGAGAGAAGGATTCATCCGATGGTTGCACCTAGGATCCAGGAGGAACAATGGGGTTTTCGTCCAGGCCGTGGCATTTTGGACCAGCTCTATACCCTCACCAGGGTGCTCGAGGGTTCATGGGAGTATGCCCAACCAGTTCACATATGTTTTGTGGATTTGGAGAAGGCATTCGACCGTGTCTCTCAGGCATTCTGTGGAGGGTGCTCTGGGAGTATGGGCTCAGAAGCGCTCTGTTAAGGGTCGTCTCGTCCCTGTATGAACAGAGTAGGAGTCTGGTTCGCATTGCCGGCAATAAGTCAGACTTGTGTCCAGTGCATGTTGGACTCCGGCAGGGCTGCCCCTAGTCACCAATTCTGATCATAATTTGTATGGATAAAATTTCAAAGTGCAGCCTTGTGCTGGAGGGGGTCCGGTTCAGGGACCACAGGATCTCATCTCTGTTATTTGCAGACGATGTTGTTCTGTTGGCTTCATCGAACATGGACCTTCAGCATGCACTGGGGCGGTTTGCTGCCGATTGTGACGTGGCTGGGATGAGAATCAGCACCTCCTAGTCCGAGGCCATGGTGCTCCACTGGAAAAAGGTGGTTTGCCATCTCCAGGTTGGAGGAAAGTCCTTACCTCAGGTGGAGGATTTCAAGTATCTTGGGGTTTTGTTTACGAGTGAGGGAAAGATGGAGCATGAGATTGACAGGCGGATCAGTGCAGCGGCAGCAGGAGCTCTGTCACCTGGGAGAAGCTCGGAGTAGAGCTGCTGCTTCTCCACATCGAGAGTAGACCGCTGAGGTGGCTTGGGCATCTGTTTCGGATGCCTCCAGGACGCCTACCTAGGAAGGTGTTCCAGGCATGTCCTGCTGGAAGGAGGCCTCGGGGGAAGACCCAGGACATGCAGGAGGGACTATAGGCCTGTCTACACTAGTGCGTTTTAGTTTTAAAATGGCGTTTTAGATCAAAAACGATCCACTTCCACACTAGTGTTTCACCTAGAGTTTCTGAATATATCTCCTTCCACACTACGCCACCAAAAACGTATATCACGTGACCATTCGCGCACTCTGGGTATCCGCGTTCTAGTATAAACAGAAAGCATGCGTCTCGCTCTGCATTTGGTTATTGTTAGTCAACAAACGCCGGTTGAACAATGAACAAAGAAATGGCAAAGAAAGCAAGAGAGGTGTTTTTGTGGACAGACGACGAGGTCGAGTTGTTACTAAACGTAACAAATGAATAACTGCACAATGGCGTCTAAAACAGACAATAGTGCAAACAACGCTCCCATTTCTGTGTCCGTGTTGTTGTTTACAGTGAAGGCTGGTCTGCTGTCTTCCGGTAGTGTTAAAGCCATGTGTATAGTCATGTGATAGGGGCTTGACAAATAAGGCCCAATCAGGTAGCGAATGTCAGCAGCCCCGCCTCCGTTTTCAGATGTCTCCGTTTTCCCCCATCCACACTGAGACGGAGCAGCAGCGCTTCAGAATGAAAACAGCTTCTCCAGCGTTTCCAAAACGCTCTGTTTTCAGCGCTCGAGAACTCCGGCGTAGTGTGGACGGATGGCGTAACCGTAGCAAAACATATGCGTTTTCAAACTAAAACACACAAGTGTAAACGGGGCCTAAAGCAGGTCGCACACCAGAAGCGCCGCTCGTACATGACAGTTTAAAGTATCACACACCAGACGCGCACATTCGAATGATATTTAACATGAAACTAATCAGATGGCGCTCTGTGGCGCGACTGAAAAATGAACTGCGTCCTGAGCCGTCACCGGGCGCCGCCGACAGCGCCGAGCGGCGCTTCTGGTGTGCGACCTGCTTTAGACTGCCCCTGCGACCCGGCCCCGGAAAAGCGGATTCAAATGAATGAATGAACAGTCTGTCTAGATCAGTGTCCTTACCACATACACAGAGAACTTTTAAACAAATATTATTATAAGGATGTTAATTAAACCAGTGGTTCTCAAACTGTGGTACGCGTACCATTAGTGGTACGCGGGCTTCCTCCTAGTGGTACGCGGAGGAACCGCTGAATAATGAAAGAAACAATTAACACTTAATCCTTTAATGCGTAATATAACATTGATGTGATCAGCATTGGCTGTTTAGTGAAGCGTACGATCACAACGCTGTGCTTAGAATGTTTATTTTAGTGCATTGTGTCATAAGCTGCTGAAAATCAGTTTCCAAAGTTTAAGAATTGATTCTGAAGCGTGATTTGACTGACATGAAAAGTAGCCAATCACAGTCGACCTTGTCTAGTTGCGTGAAACGTAAGGGCGGGACAAATGCTTTATGTGTTGCAGAGACAGAAAAAACAACTTAAAAACAAATGTTTTGTTGGAATAATGCTTCTCGGATGTTTTCACTGTAGATATGTTCAACAGAGTAATTAAACCGCGGACATATGTCCTGCCTTTTTGATGATCTACATACACGTTTCGCTCTCCGACAGCCAGTCTGACCTGTCACTCCTCCAAACACATTCTGAATGGCGGCGCGGGAATTGAGGTATTGCGCAATTATTCATTTCTGCAAATGCGGCGAGTGCTTTATTTTAACACGAGAGCGCATTCATGTACGCAAATCGCTAAAACAGATATGCGAGCTCTTAAATATGCTTTTTTCAAATGAACTGCAAGACCTCTCATGATCGCCTGTGTGCTCAGATTGAATACAATCGCGATCTCTCCACTATTAAAGCAAACATTATTTATCTTTGCTCCTTGACTAAATTTAGTCAAAAGTATTAAAAGTTATCAAATATTTATAATTAGATTGATGCATGATCGATGACAATGCTAATGGTCTTCTTATTTGGCTGTGTTGTGAAGTGAAACTTACTTTTAGCAAAGGTGAAATTTTTTTTATTTCTTTACGACAAAAGAATTATGCTGGAAATGTTTCTGGATGAGGTATTTGTGTGATTTACACATTTAGCTGTATTCTGATCTGTCCTAAAGCATTACAGGTCAAAGCAATTCTTTGTTTCTTATTGTTTATTTATCAAAATTAACAATAAGGCTCTGAGGCTTAAAGCACTGTTTTGATAAATGTATTGTTGTCATATTTCAAATACCTCAAGTAAAATGAAGCCATTTGTTTTATTTTTTTACTGACAGTGTACTTGTATTTTTTTAAAGTTCTATTTTAGATTAAGATCAAGTGTAAAATAAAATCTACATGTGATGTACAGCTATTTAAGAAACAAATTTGTCATATTGTAAAGAAAAATAGTGTAAAATATGTAAATAAAAGGCCAAATTAAATCTTTTTACCATATACTTTAATTTAACCTTTCAAAGCTTGAAAATATCGTTTATAAAAATGGGCAAAAAGTGTCTCTATGGCCTTAAAGATTATGTGGTAGTTTTACCAGTGCTATTGAAAAAGATTAATTGTCATGAAAGGAAAAATCGACCATACTTCCTTTGTTAGTACAAATTCCTATACATGTAGCTTTGGATTTAAGCAATTAAACCATTCAATCAGGTTTAAACTTAAAAAAAGTGATTTCATAATGAAAATCTGATTTTTTTTTTCAAAAGTAACCAACTAGTACTTTTTAAAAGAGTACTTTGTACTTTTACCTAATATTAGTATTATTTACTAACATTTTTGTTATTTTAGCAGTGTAATAGTACTTGAGAAAGATTTCACAAGCATTTAATGCAGGTTTATTATATTATTAATATATGATTCATAAATATTATTATTAAGTGTTTTTATTTGTATCTATTCATATGCAATGTTTTATGGGTTGCTGAGAATACATTTCAGGTCTTCAGTACATAGCATGTCAGTCTTGAAAAAAAAAATAGGTGCTGGAAAAAGTGCTTAAAATTCCTTGATTTTCATAAGGCTGTGCCTGTATGAACCCTGTCATATGTACATTGACCATATATTTCAAGATTTGTCTGAAAGTGTAGGAATATGACATATAGCCTATATTCATAAGGTCCAAGCAACATGTCCAGCTTTTGATGAATAGGCTACTATGAATACTTTAGATTTAAGTACAGCAGTTTTCCTTTTACTTTTTATCTTTTTACTTTTTTTCATTTTTAATGAACTTTTAAAAGCATATTTTAACTAAAACTTTTTTTTTTTATCTGCAAGCACAGTTAATGTTCAGACTATTTCAAATGTTTAAAGTGATTGACAATAATACATATTCTTAATAATAGGAATTAATTTGCATCATTTTTAAACTGTGCACACCTGTAGCTGCTTAATTAGGCCTACGACGCTATTTTTTAATACTGGTTAAAAAATAGCATCGTAAGGTGGTACTTGGAGAGACAATTTTTTTCTAAGGTGGTACTTGGTGAAAAAAGTTTGAGAACCACTGAATTAAACCAATCGAGTTATGAATAGAGTTTTGTATGCCCAATTGTGTAGCTTTACATGGACACATTGTTGGAAAATTAACTTAAGAAGGCAAGTCTACTCCAGTAAATGCATCTTTAATTAAAGAAGATTTAGATATTAGTACTGGTACACAAAACAAAAATATAGAGAAGGAATATCGGGTTCGAGCACCTTTCTCAGCCGCTCGGAGACCACATCGAGGACGCTCTTTTTGTAGATCTGCCACTTGCAATCAGCGATGATGCGCTGACGCAGGGCCAGGGGTCGGCTGCTGAACAGGAAGGACGACTGAATCTGGCTCACCTGCAATATTCAATGCATGTGTTTATATAACCAATAAGCCTCAGCTTCATGTTTAAGCTCTTCAAATTCACTCAAGAGCACCTTGTTCTTGCCAGCGCCAGACAAGCTCCCAAATGTTGTGATCACGCATGCCAAAAATACAAAAAACATAAAAAATCCGATCACCATGCTGATCAGGGCCATCCACTGTTCCTCCAGACCTAAAACACAAAAGAGAATCACTTCAGACTGACGTGCTTTTGCAGTTCTAGGATATCATGTCTTATCTTCCTGGCAGATAAAAATTAAACATCTAACCACAAGTTTGATCTATAAATCCAATGTTAAAGGCACAGTGTGTAATTTTCGCCACTAGAGGGCGCATATTGGCAACAAACAAAGGTGTATTTTGATGACTTGAGTGTGGAATCTTCATCCTCCTATGTGCTCCTGCAAAAATTAGGTTGATGTATGAGTAATATTTATTATCATGGTATGAAGCAGAGTAAGGGGCTGTTCCCATATTGCATCTGTTGTGAGCAAACGTCGTTTATTTTCGACACTCACATTTTCCAGGCGCAACTTGTTGAAAACATCTCTAAATTACAGCATGCTGCAAGCACACCACAGGTCACGTGATTAAAAGCAAAGACTCTAGATTGGCCATCTGGCAGTTCTGGTAAATGCCAGAAGGGCTGGACCATCTTTTAGATGTGGGCTGGTCAGTTTGTTTTAAAAAAATTTGTATGTATTGTTTTTGCATGCAGGCAGCTTTTATCTCTTGCAAGATGTGAATATTATGATGATGATGATGATGATGATGATGATCGCAACAACAGGCGTCACTGGCTAGTTTTAAACATGCTTTAAGATGCAACAACAGAAAGAAACTAAATGGCACAGAGTAAAAGATGACAGCATATTCATTTTTGGGGTGAACTATACATGTAAAGTCCACATAAACCTAAATCAGCGACCATTTTTTAATATATTATGATGCAGTTTGTAGAGAAAGGAAATATTAAATGAGGAAACAGTGGGCGTGGCTTGTTTTTCTTTACTGCAAGCTGATTGGATGTAATAAAGTAGGCATTTCATTCAGAAGAATGTGGAAAAAGGTTTGAGGAGAGTTATTACAGCCTAACAGACTCCTCCTCCTCACCATGTCTGTCAAAACTGACACATGAAAGGGCGTGGTTAAGTATATTAGCCACACCCACTACCTCAGACAGACCTAATCTGAGAATTGAACTGAAAACAAACAGCAGGTGCATTTGCAGATTTCCATTAAAGATTACAAGGGCTAACTATTGCTTATTCTTAATGACATGCACAGATGAATTATTCACCACAAAACTAGCAATGTGAGCTGACTAATCAATATGGGTCATTTTGATTTCATGTGTACTTTAATGATGAAGAAATGCAGTGGTGACGTACGTGTTGGAAACTCCAGGAATGGCCAGGACATTTGCTTCAAGGCTCTGAAGGATGCATATCTGTATTTTTCGCCAATCGAGCTGTGCTGTAAAACGCAACACAAAAAAGGGAAAAAAGGAAGAAGCGTTCAATATAAAATCAATACAAACCTGTCAGAGCCACTGTATAAAAAAAATGAGACAAACCGTGAGGTTACTATTCACGATCCAGCAGTCGAGTGGAAATCCCTCTATAGCAGCAACAAAGTACTGAATGCAGGTGTCCCAGTGCCAAATCACAGCCATCATGAAGAGCACGAACAGCAGTCTGAGAATCTTCTTCACTTCTTCCAAGCGAATATCAGAGACCTAGAATGACCCAACACATTCAGTCAACAATATCCAACCCAATCATGCTAAGACATTTGCAGAAAAAAAGTGAGAAAACACCACATTAATTCATTCATTCATTCCTTTTCCTTCAGCTTAGTCCCTTTAATGATCAGGGGTCGCTACAGCAGAATGAACCGCCAACTATTCCAGCATTACACAGCGGATGCCCTTCCGGATGCCCTTCCAGTGCCCAGATGCCCTCCCAGTACTGGGAAACACCCATACACACACTCATTCACACACTCATTCATACACTACGGCCAGTTTAGTTAATCAATTCCCCTATAAAATATGAAAGCCAATTAAATATATATATATTAGCAGTTTTCACATTTTATAAAAACATTAATTCAGTTTTGTTTCAACTAAACTAAAAAAAATAAGACTTTCTCCAGTAAAATAAAATTAAAATTATATTACCAGTTAATTGTTAACCTATTGTTCTCTAAGAGGTAAAGAAAATGTTTGAAAAGGCTACAAAAAACCCAAACAAACAAATAAAAGAAGAAATAAGCCACAACGAATTTACCGGTAAAAGGGTCTGTTCACACATAAGCCCCTTTCACACATACAGACCTTTCCGAAATATTACCGTCAATTTTCCGGAAAGCTTGTATGTGTGAACAGGCCCTTTTTGAAAATATCGGTAAATTCGTTCTGGCTATTTTCCGGAAGGAGAAGTTGTAACATTACCGGTAATTTGCCGGAATGCTGCGGTGTGTGAACACTGAAGGAAGATTGCCGTAATAAGCGCGTGCACGTCTAGAACGTGCTGACGTGAGATGTCTGTTTTAGCCAATCACAACAGTCAGACGCATTCACGTCCTCGCAGTTTATGAAAATAAAAGCCTTTGAATATTTTTCCAGACACATTTAGCTGCTAGAAGTTAGTCAGATCACGTTTATATGTTCTTCTTAATGCCAACTGTGTAAATAATCATCGATGAGATGCTTATGATATGCTGTTGTTTGTTTACCTTCAAGCTTTGCGCGTGCCTGTGAAACAGCCTGTGAGCGCCAGCGCACACACATATTATGAACATCTCGACATGCGAAAGTGTTTCTCTATATGTTTTCATCGAAGTTGTTCACAATACTCATCCATACACAGAGTTTGTAATTTAGTCAAATGTTTACAAACACAAGCGCAGCCGTTTAAAGCTCATTTGTGGTGAATGATTTCAGAATTTACCGGTATTTTGGAATGGATGCGTGAACGGTCTTTTCTGGAAAATTTCCATAACGTCCTCGCCTGTGTGAACAGCGCTTTTTTGAATATACCGGTAAAGTCCTTCTGGAAATTTTCCGGATATTTACCGGTATCACTGTGTGAAAGGGGCTAAATAGACATTTCTGGAAAATTGCCAGTAATTTTCCGGAAAGGTCTGTATGTGAGAAAGGGGCTATTGTTGGCAGATTTTAAATACGTCCGCAAAACCTCTGATTTGGGCCCCTCTTTGTAAAAAACAGCTGACTGTTGCCAATTGGGCCAAATACTTAACATTTATTATTATTATTATTATCATCATCATCATCATATTCACATCCTGCAAGAGATAAAAGCTGCCTGCATGCAAAAACAATACATACAAAAAAACTTTAAAAACAAACTGACCGGCCTACATTTAAAACATGGTCCGGCCCATCTGGCCAGAATTGCCAGATGGCCAATCCGCCACTGGCTGGAATAGTTGGCGGTTCATTCCGCTGTGGCGACCCCAGATAAATAAGCGACTAAGCCGAAGGCAAGTACATGAATATAATATGAGTGGCGTTTTTTTTTTTCTAGCGATGTTTAACAGCTGATCATTTCTTCCCTAGTAGCAAAGAATTCTGGCCCAGATTTGGCAAAAAGCTGGCACAGCAGGCATTCATCCGGCACTGGCATACAGCATGTGGGCCAAACATGGCCCGGGTTTGGCAGAGGTGGCACCGTCTTTAAGGCGGCACACAAGATTTGGGCCAGATGAAAAACGTAGTATTTGGCCCAGATTTAAAAATTTGATAGGTGGGCCATGTGAGTTTGGCCAGTCTTGACCCACATTTAAAATACACTAAAATCATTTTTGAGTAAAGAAAAAAAAATTCTACCAATCAGGTCACTTTGAGAAAAAGCGTGCCCATAGTGTGCCTAAAGAGCATCACTCCATGGGTTTATCAATTTCATTGCAATCGTGACACACCAACCTATCTGGCCCAGTTCAGGCCCAGTTATGAGTTATTAACTTGGCTGAGACTTGGCCCAGGTATGGTCCGTGTTTGGCTCTTGTCTGGAAGCCAGATTTGGTCCAGTCATGTACCGTAATTCACTGCGGCATGTGGGCCAAGCGAAACCTGATTGTGTGGGCCAGAGCTGGGCCAGAGAAATTTTGCTATGTGGGTTGTCTGGGTGTGATGGTGGTGAGCAATGCTGAAACACACATTTTCCAAGGCGAAGCAGAACCTGAGCAGCTTAGGCACTCGCAGCAGACGGATCATACTGAGGAAGCGGGCGAACATCAGAATTCTGACAATCTTGGATGCTAGAAGCGAGCTGATGTCTGCGATGTAAAACTGCTCCTGTGGACGATCAGGTTGTGCTGTGAGAACGTAGAAGCGATCAGTGAGCGATGCAGGAAGATGAATCAATTACCACAATGATAATGATGATGTCCACTGGAAAGGCGGCCACCAGATCTGGAACAAACCAGCTGTGCAAGTAGTCCTCTCTGATTTTTTGAGGATCAAGGATGGCCTGGAGAGAAAGAGGAATGCGTTAGAGTTCATTTATATGCTCGGTGATGATTTAGATAAGTCATGATGTTCCTACTTCTCCGTTATCGTTGAAAATGCCCATACAGAAGTTCATGCCGATGTCCAGGCAAAATAATATGTCAGAGAGCACATTGAAGGCCACCCAGTACTTATGTGCACTGTCATGCATGTCCTCAGAAAACGCAATGTCCAGAGGGATGGTGATGAGGTTTACGAAGGTCAAGATGACCATGAACACCAGATAGCAGTGCCTGTGAATGAACAAAACACATTTTTAATATGATAATAATATTTCTTTATAATTAAAAGATTGAGGGGGGTATATACTGCAGCATTACAAAAACAATGACACAGTTTTCACTTTTGGATTAAACTACAATTTAAAGTCCAGTAAACAAAACATACCGAAAGTTGCAATAACCATCAATAATTTGCACAAAAAATCAATATTTTATCAGCAGAATGCCACATTCACGAATGAAATACTGTTTTATTAATAAGATAATTCAGAAAGATGTTAGGCACACTCAGATAGTTTCATTCACTCTGACAGTTTGATTCACTCAGTTTGACTCACTCTGACAGTTTCATTGACTCTGACAGATGTGTGATTCACTCAGATTATATTTTCACACGACACGGACAATTTGATTCACTCGGACAAACATTATATATTCACATGGACAATTTGATTCACTCGAACAAACATATTTTCACTAAACACGGACAATTTGATTCACTCGGAAAAACATTTTCACACGACACGGACAGTTTGATTCACTCAGACAAACATTTTTTTTCACACGGACAGTTTGATTCACTCGGACAAACATATTTTCACACGACACGGACAGTTTGATTCACTCGGACAAATATTATATATTCACATGGACAGTTTGATTCACTCGAACAAACATATTTTCACTAAACACGGACAATTTGATTCACTCGGACAAACATTTTCACACGACACGGACAGTTTGATTCACTCGGACAAACATATTGTCACACGACACGGACAGTTTGATTCACTCGGACAAACATATTTTCACACGGACAGTTTGATTCACTCGGACTGACGTTAAGATTCATTCGGAAAGCATCGTAACGGGACTAAAAATGAGCATCTGATGAGCTGGATATTGATCTACAATCAAACATATTTTCACTAAACACGGACAGTTTGATTCACTCGGACAAACATATTGTCACACGACACGGACAGTTTGATTCACTCGGACGTTATATTCAAAGGGATATTTTGATTCACTCGGACTGACGTTAAGATTCATTCGGAAAGCATCGTAACGGGACTAAAAAGGAGCACCTGATGAGCTGCGTATTGATCTACAATCCATTTGAGAAAACAAAACTGGATTTTGGATTCAGAAGACCTTTAAAGGACTCCCGTATAGGACTGATGCCATAGATGTAGCATTAACTTACCTGAAGTAGCTCCGCGGGTGAATAATCCAGGTGGCTTTCTCTTGAACTCCATCTCCACGTTCACCGTAATTGTCATGTTTATTTGCTTCTTTCTTCTTTACGAGTCTTTTAAGACCCGACAGTCGTACTTGTTTCACTCTGTTCATCGTGAATGTGGACCGGCTGTGGAAATGCCGTTAAGCTTTATTCGTTAAGTGCGTTGTTTTGGTTTGGATGTTAAACGATGCCGCACTTTTCAAAACGTTGTGTACTGTAACGTTACTAGTGTACTGTACTCAGTAGATCGATCGATCTGATTGGATAAGAAAACCAAAACATTTACAACTTACAACTAAAAGGCCAAACATCCGATTTAAGAGTCAAATTAAAGTGTACACAAGATATTTTAAATATCATAAAGCATTATTATAAAGCACAGTGGGTAGCACGATCGCCTCACAGCAAGAAGGTCGCTGGTTCGAGTCCCGGCTGGGCCAGTTGGCATTACTGTGTGGAGTTTGCATGTTCCTCCCGTGTTGGGTTGTGCTCCGGTTTCCCCCATAGTCCAAACACATGCGCTATAAGGGAACTGGGTAAGCTAAATAGTCCGTAGCGTAGTGTGTGTGTGAATGAGTGCGTATGGATGTTTTTACAGTGATGGGTTGCAGCTGGAAGGGCAGCTGCGGTGTAAAACATTTGCTAGATAAGTTGGCAGTTCATTCCGCTGTGGCGGCCCCTGTTGAATAAAGCGACTAAGCTGAAGGGAAATGAATGAATGAATCCCTTTAAACCTTCCCCAACTTAATCAAGAGAATATCAAATATTAATATACTTGCCATGGTATTTATTCATTATGTCTGTTTTCTGATAGGAAATTTAGCATATTTACTAGGGTGTTTATTGTTGTAAACGTTTATATTGTATAAAAAAGCAAACAAAAATATTAAAGCATACGAAATTATAATAATTTTGATGATTTGTTTTTGTTCTTTAATTATAATCGTTCATTTACTTTGCCATTAACCCTTGTGCACTGTTTAAATTTACTACTCTTACATACGCTGCGTAAAACATATGCTGGATAAGTTGGCGATTCATTCCGCTGTGGCAACCCCTGATTAATGAAGTGACTAGCTAAAGTAAAATGTATGAATGAATGAATATTGTTTCATTTTCAGTGCAGCAGATTTAAAAACGAAACTCTTAAAATTTATTCTAAAGTTTACTTAAGATATATAAAAGTATAAGTGATCATGCAAAAGTGTGTTATATGGGATATTCTATCAAACATGTACACTATCTGCCCCTGAAATAAAAACATGAATACAGAGAATAAAAAATATTGCATCCCAAAAATTTCTAAAATGGACTGACGGTGGATTTCTGCGAGTCGTTCTGTCATTGTAAAAATAGCAAAATCACTTTTGACATCTTAGACCGTACTAACTCATAGAAATAACAATAGAAACAGTTGCTTCCAGTCCTCAGCTCCACTCAAGGTCTCCGTGACCTCTAGTTTGGTGGCTCCTGAAAGTAGTTATAAAGAGACAGGCGAATGCACTGAACATTCTTATATTAAGTAATGCGTTTAACTTATTCATTAGTTAAAATCATTTCAGTTAAATAAAATACTAATTTAAATAATCAAATAATCCTATTCAATAAAGATAATAAGAGACAGGACATGCCAAAAGGATAAACGTTGATCCATGATGAGACGGATTGGAGAAAGTTTAATTGATTTGTTTACAATACAGTTTGTAAAGTCATACTTTCTGTCTTTTAGTAGAGATATTATATGAGAGACTTGCTTTGTTTACCAATTAAGTGGATTTAGACGAATTTGCATTATAAACATTAAATAAAAGCCATTATTTTTCATTATTTTTCATTTCTCCCCAAATAATTCTGCATAAATCCACTTTCATTCATTCATTTTCTTTTCGGCTTAGTCCCTTTATTAATCTGGGGTTGCCACAGCGGAATGAACCGCCAACTTATCCAGCATATGTTTTATGCAGCGGATGCCCTTCCAGCTGCAAGCCATCCATGTGAAACATCCCTACACATTCACTATGGACAATTTAGCCTACCCAATTCACCTGTACCGCATGTCTTTGGACTGTGGAGGAAACCGGAGCACCCGGAGGAAACCCATGCGAACGCAGGGAGAACATGCAAACTCCACACAGAAATGCCAACTGATCCAGCCGAGGCTCGAACCAGAGACCTTCTTGCTGTGAGGTGACAGCACTACCTACTGCACCACCGCGTCGCCGAAATCCACAAACTTTTTACAAAATTCTCTGCAGAAATTGCAAAAAATGTCTGCAGATTCTGTCTGGCCCTATTTAAAATGCACTTTTAAAAGAATAATAATTATGCAAATAAATAAAAACACTCAAGTATTTTACCCAGGTCAAATTTAATCAAAGATGAACAACAGTGTTTTCCGTGGGTGCTGTGTGTGTGTGCACTGAAAAAAGTTTGACATTGTGAATAACTCGCACTTTAACCCAACACTTTCTCTCAGTATGTGGTCCATTCAGTTCTGTACAACACTTTCTCCTTGCACAGGGAATGATGTGAATGAGGAGCCTGACTCAATCCAGTTCCAAAGACGCACAGTTACCTTCAAGGTCGTTTAAGAACTGAGCGCGAGGCTAAAACTGAGTTCAACAGATCACTAAAATAAATAAAAGTCCAAAGACTATGATAACGCACTGAAGAATAGAGGGGTTTCACACACTTCTGGCATGTTAAGAGTCAAAAGCGAACGACTGATCAATGATTTTCAGTGCAAAAACAAGCCGAACGGTAGAAAAGACATCAGAATGTTTACTCTGGCATCAGTAGCAAAACTCAGAATCACCAACAGATTTAGCAGGAATGCATGAGGTGTGCTTCACAATAAACCTGCCTGCAGTACACAGATGTAAAATTAGGGACGTTCTGCAATGCTTAATGCTAAAATTGTGGCTTAAAAGAGATAAAGATCCAATGTGGTGTACATATTGTTAAAGTAGGTGTGTGTTTTCACATACAGGTAAGCAGATCAACCTAAAGTGCACGTGAAACATACACATGCACTGCAAAAAGAAGAAACTTAAACAAATTACTTTAAGTTGCACACTTTCCCTTTTAAATGAATGTATAAAATAATAAATAAGGTGTATTAATGCATTTAAAAGGTGATGAATCAAGGTTTAGCAGTCTAATATCACCTGTTTATCACATTAAACCATGTTAGGTTTTTATTTTATTATAAAATATAATTATTTTATTTATTTATTATATTATACACATTACATTACATTTTTAACACTTTTTTGTGGTGTTAATTGTTTCATATACACTTAAAACATACATTTGTGCTGCTTATTTTGCTAATAATATAAAATAAGCTGAAATAACACAATTCCTGAGGGTTTTTTGTGGCACAGCTTAATTGTTTTATGTTCAAACAACTTAAAATTGTAATAAAAACATGAAGTAATGTAATTCAAAAAGTCAAAACTTAAACAAATTACTTTGACTTGTGACTATTTAATTAATTTAAGTTTAACAAACTTGATTAATGACAGTTTTCAGTAATAAATGAAGTTGGTTTATTTAGGTGTAACAGGTTTTTAGTAATTTATTTATGGCAAGTGTAAGTATTGTTCACCATCAATAATGAGCAATACTTGTATTTGCCACAACACATAACAGTACTATTTGTATATTAACATGGGAAGAGAATTAACTGTACTGTAATAAAAGTATTTGAACTATTATTATTAATGTTATACTGAATGTTTTGTACTGTACAGTACTGTTCCATTACTGTTTTCATAAATAAATGACTAAAACCTGTTACACCTAAAATAACCAACTTAATTTATTACTGAAAACTGACATTAACCAAGTTTGTTAAACTTAAATCAATTAAATAGTCACAAGTAGAAGTAATTTGTTTAAACTTCTACTCTTTAGTGTGGGTTACACACAATCCCAAAGTCATCCCAAAGCAAACCGATTACATTACTTCATGTTTTTATTACAATTTTAAGTTGTTTGAACATAAAACAATTAAGCCGTGCCACAAAAAAACCCTCAGGAATTATGTTATTTCAGCTTATTTTAAATAATTAGCAAAATAAGCAGCACAAATGTGTTTTAAGTGTATATGAAACGTTTAACACCACAAAAAAGTGTTAAAAATAAAAACCTAACATGGTTTAATGTGATAAACAGGTGATATTAGACTGCTAAACCTTGATTCATCACCTTTTAAATGCATTAATACACCTTATTTATTATTTTATGCATTTATTTAAAAGGGAAAGTGTGCAACTTAGGGTTGATCAGCTTGTCTGTATAGATATAACATAAATTTTAATAAACTATATGTCAACTTTGACCTATATAAACCACTTTTTAAAGCCACAGCAAGCAACATTTTACAGTATATGAGAGGAAAATCCATGCAATTGAACACATTGGATTCATAGCTGGGTTAATCTGTTCATATAGAGTTTTCAATAAACATTATACTGAATTTGGGTTCTTTCTTAAAGCCTTAATAAAGGGAGAGCCTGACCAAAAGATGATATAATCACAATTTCATTATTGTACTCATCCTCCACAAACGCTGAAACTAGTAGCTGTTGATTACATAGTATGTGTTTTGGCTACCGGTGGCAAAACATTTTTCAAATTATCTTCTTTTGTGTTGTTATGTGAAGCACACTGACGGAGAGTAAATGAGAAAATGTTCATTTTTAGGTCGACTGTCCCTTTAAGCATTCATTCACGTTTAGAGTTTTAGAAGGTCTGAAATTAAAGGGTTAGTTCACGCAGAAATTTCAATTATCCAATGATTGATTCATCCTCAAGGCATCGTAGCTGTACACAACTTCTTTCATTCGAGAGTTATTTAAAAACGTTACATGGTTTTCCTGCTCTACCATCGAATGATTTTAATTAGCAGTCAAAAAGAAGTCCTTCATCCATAATAAAAGTCCTTTCTTTCAAAAAAAAAAAAAAAGTGTATTCATCTATAATAAACAGTGACTTACGCAGCTCTAGGGGCTAAATAAATGCCTTCTTTAGTGCATTAATACATTTTTAGGGCAAAAACGTGTTTTTAAAACTTTATAAATCTTTTTGTGCGAGTTTCATCTTATTTTGAGGTGTTTTTTGGTGCATTAGCGCCACCTGCAGGACTGGATTATCTTTGTTAAAGGCACAGTTCACCCAAAAACAAAAATGTACTTACCGTGTACAAATCCCCAAGTGAAAATTTACTCACCGTTTACTCATCCTCAAGTGTTTCCAGAGTTTCTTTCTTCTATTGAACACAAAAGAAGGTATTTTGAAGAATGTTGAAAACCTGTAACCATTGACTTCTATATTAAGAAAACAAATACTAAACGATGACAGAATTTCAGGGTGAACTGTCCCTTTAAATGCGCCTCTGCATTCAGTTCAACTGCGCATGTTTCACAATCAAAATATATAAACAAAACACACTCATGTCCAGCTGATGATGCTAATTTAGAAAAATAAGCATCTCAAAAGAAGATGATGGTAGACCCACTCCAGAAGGTACACAAAATAATTTATAAAGGTTTAAATACATAACACACTCTAAAAACACACATATTCACTAAACAAGACAGTTGTTTGTCCTCTGAGGCACGTTTTATTATAAATATATGCTCTTTATTGGACTTCTGATAATAAAATCAGACATTGTAGAGCCGGAAAAGCCAAATATAATTTTAAAAATAACTCATACTTTACATAATACTTTTCTTGCTTGGAGTTTTTATCTTGTTTCATTGTCAATGTCTATACATTAAGGGGATAGTTCACGCAAAAATGAAAACTGTTATCATTTATTCTGCTTTTACTTGTTTCAAGTCTTTATGAGTTTTTTTTTTACATTCAAGAAGATATTTTGGAGAATGTCGGAAACCTGTAACCATTCACTTCCATAGTACTTGTTTTTGCTACACTGTACATCAGTGGTTGCAGGTTTCAGGCATTCTTCAAAATATCTTAAAGGTTTAAAGAACAAAGGAACTCATAAAGTCTTGAAACGCAGTAAAAGCAGAATAAATTATAACAGATTTTAATTTTGGTGTGAACTATCCCTTTAGGAATGTACAGATATTGACTAGAAACACCAAAGCAGATATTTTGAAGAATGCTGAAAACCGGTAACTATTGACATCCATAGCAGGACAAATAAATACTATAAAATTCAATGGTTACAGGTTTCCAACATTCTTCAAAATATCTTAAATGTTTAAAAGACCCTAATAAAGCCTTGAAACAAGTAAAAGCAAAATAAATGCAACAGAACTTTCATTTTTGGGTGAACTACCCCTTTAAGAATGTGTGGATATTTACTAGAAACACAAAAGCAGATATTTTGAATAATGCTGAAAACAGGTAACCATTGACATCTATAGAAGGAAAAACAAATACTACAGAAGTCAATGGTTACAGGTTTCCAACATTCATCAAAATATCTTTTTAAATGTTTAAAAGTCGAACAAATGATAACAGAATTTTTATTTTTGGGTGAACTATCCCTTTAAGAATGTGTGGATATTTACTAGAAACACAAAAGCAGATACTTTGAAAAATGCAGAAAACCGGTATCCATTGACATCCATAGTAAGAAAAATAAATACTATGTAATTCAATGGTTACAGGTTTCCAGCATTCTTTAAAATATCTTCTTAAATGTTTAAAATAAACTCACAAAGTCTTGAAACTAGTAAAAGCAGAATAAATGATAACAGAATTGTAATTTTTGGATGAACTATCTCTTAAAAAGCGTATAGATATTTACTAGAAACACAAAGGCAGATATTTTGAATAATGCTGAAAACCGGTAACCATTGACATCCATTGAAGGAAAAACAAATACTATGGAAGTCAATGGTTACAGGTTTCCAACATTCTTCAAAATATCTTTTTAAATGTTTTAAAGTCAAATAAATGAAAAGAGAATTTAGATTTTTGGGTGAACTATCCCTATAAGAATGTGTGGATACTTACTAGAAACACAAAAGCGATAATTCGAAGAATGCTGAAAACCGGTAACCATTGACATCCATAGTAGGAAAAATAAATACTATGGAAGTCAATGGTTACAGGTTTCCAGCATTCTTCAAAATATCTTCTTAAATGTTTTAAAGACCCTCATAAAGGCTTGAAACAAGTAAAAGCAGAATAAATCATAACAGAATTTGCATTTTTGGGTGAACTACCCCTTTAAGAATGTATAGACATTTACTTGAAATGAGATGAAACTCTTAAGTAAATAAATATATATTTGTGCATACCTTTAGGGTGACTAAATCATAGGATAATATGAATTGTGGTGTGAACTAACCCTTTAAGAATGTATAGATATTAACTATAAATGAGACAGAAACTCTAAGTAAGACCATTTGTATTTTTCCATACCTTCAGGGTGACTAAATCATAGGATAATTGTAGCTTTCGTGTGAAATAACCCTTTCACAGCGTTGCAGACACACAAGGAATGTAGAAAGGAGTTGCAGGAATGCGTATGAAATGATCTGTGAGCGAGCGTCTGATGTCTGCAGGCAGTACAGGATGATCTGGAGTGTTTTTGATCTGCTGTTTCAGGTGTTGATGGACCTCCAGCGATCGCTGTCCACACTGTTAATGCTGTGTGCTCCTCCAAACGGGCCCGACACCACGTCGTCCAGATACGCTCCGGAGCCGTCGATCTGCGTGCTTGAGTACGAGCCGCGATCCAGATCTTTGCGGCCCAGCCCGGAGGATGAGGTGTGGGGCAGGTGCACGTCTGAATCCTCCGGCTCGTCGATTTGGGATTTGTAGGAGAACAGGATTTTGGGCTCAGAGCTGGAGAGAAACGAGGACAATTGTTGTAAAATAAATTATGACCATCTGTTATGTCAAAACCAACATTTTTCAAATATACAAACCCATATGGTATTCTGAAACCAACTTAGAAATTTCAGACACACATATTATCATTTATTTGCAGACAATGACTTTATATACATACACACTCAGCGGCCACTTTATTAGGTACACCTTACTAGTACCGGCTTGGACCCGCTTTTGCCCTCAGAACTAATTTAATCCTTCATGACAGAGATTCAACAAGATACTGGAAATATTCCTCAGAGATTTTGCTCCATATTGACATGATAGCATCACACAGTTTGTCGGCTGCACATCCATGATGCGGATCCATGCTTTCATGTTGGCGCCAAATTGTGAGCCGAGCATCTGAATGTGTCAGCAGAAATGGAGACTCATCAGAGCAGCAACGTTTCTCCAATCTTCTATTGTCCAGTTTTGGTGAGTCTGTGTGAATTGTAGCCTCAGTTTCCTGTTCTTAGCTGACAGGAGCGGCACCCGGTGTGCTCTTCTGCTGCTGTAGCCCATCCGCCTCAAGGTTGGACGTCTTGTGTGTTCAGAGATGCTCTTCTGCAGAGCTCGGTTGTATCGAGTGCTTATTTGAGTTACTGTTGCCTTTCTATCAGCTGGAACCAGTCTGGCCATTCTCCTCTGACCTCATCAACAAGGCATTTGCGCCCACAGAACTGCCGCTCACTGGATATTTCCTCTTTGTCGGAGCATTCTCTGTAAACCCTTGAGATGGTTGTGCGTGAAAATCCCAGTAGATCAGCAGTTTCTGAAATACTCAGACCAGCTCATCTGGCACTAACAACCAAGACACATTCAAACTCACTTAAATCCCCTTTCTTCCTCATTCTGATGCTCGCTTTGAACTGCAGCAGATCGTCTTGACCATGTCTACATGCCTAAATGCATTGAGCTGCTGCCATGTGATTGGCTGATTAGAAATTTGCACCAACAAGCAGCTGGACAGGTGTACCTAATAAAGTGGCCGGTGAGTGTATACATACACATATGCATATATACATAGTCAAGCCTAAAATTATTTATACTATTCATCGCATATTAGTTTTTTTCCACAAAGACCCCTCTTGTACATCGCTTTATTATCTTTAGAGATGTCTGTGTAATTTCCAGTAAACAGTCAAAATTTACCAGCGGTATGAATTAATATATATATATATATATATATATATATATAAAGACTGCTCTGGTCAATATCATTTGCCTCAACAGTTTTGAGCTTTGTCCCATTCAATCTAAAGACATTTCCCTTTAATATAGTAAGTATTCATTCATTTTCTTGTCGGCTTAGTCCCTTTATTAATCCGGGGTCGCCACAGCGGAATGAACCGCCAACTTATCCAGCAAGGTTTTACGCAGCGGATGCCCTTCCAGCCGCAACCCATCTCTGGGAAATTAAAATAGTGAGTATAATATAAAAATAGAAACAGACAAATAATTCCTATAATTTCCTTACAGTTATATATAGACGTAACACACAAATAATGTTTAAGTACAACATAAAGAGCAAAATCTAATATTATATTCAGCAACAGATCCTATTGACTGTAAATATTATTAAAATACGATTCAGCACAAACACGTCATCAAGAAGATGATATTTACTGCTCTGAAACAACTGGAAACTACCCCAGATTCATTTCTGATGCCTGAATTATAATAAAATCCCACAAGAGTGCAGAACGGGGAAGATGAAAACTACAGCAGATCATCTGTTAATACAGTTCCTCATTTCAGCATTTAGAACCACAGCAATGCGATATGACAAGAATGAGTGTGTCTATCAGACTGGTGTGTGTGTGTGTGTATGAGTACGTGTTTTTGTGACATATCAGGACACAAATCTGTATAATGACATGGGTATGACACAGGTATTACAAAAAGGAGGTGAAATATGAGGACATTGGTGACGTCCTCATTTCTCAAAAAGCTTATAAATCACATAGGATGAGTTTAATCAGAGAGTAAAGCTGGACACTGACTCCTGTGATGGTTGGGTTTAGTGGTGGGGTGGGGTGAGGGCAATACAATATACGGTTTGGGCAGTATAAAATGAATGGAAACCTATGTATTGTACCCACTTTTCACAAAAACAAACCTGTGTGTGTGTGTGTGTGTGTGTGTGTGTGTGTGTGTGAGTGATATCCTGTGCAGGGATTGAATAAAGGATCTACACACCCGAAAAACCCCTTAAGGAACGTCACGTAGATCAGAGGAGCGAAGACGGAGAAGTAAAGGAATGTGGTCACATCCACACAGCTGAAACACACAAACACACACACACACAATCCTGAATCACAATACAGTTCTGGCTTTATTTGGGGAAAAATAAATCAATTCAATATTACATGTATAAGCAAGGTCATTTTCACAGTATTCGTTGTTTCTTTTAGTTTGATTTGCTGTGGTCATTATTTGTAGCCCCTGAAATAATATATATTTTAGATAGGCTACAGGTTAAACCTTTGTTTGACCAATATTTTGTGCCTAATTTACCTAACTTAAGTTTATATGCATATACTTGAGTATTTCTATAATCTTGCAGAAACATCAAACCAAAGACATCCAAAAAATCAGGGAAAAGTCATAAAAAGTCAAACAAATAATCGCAAAGCCACAAAAATCATAGTCAACAAGCGTACACACATCCACACACACACGCACACACACGCGCACACACACACACACACACACACACACACACACACACACTCTCTAATTTATACTTGAATTTTCTGCATTGTCTGAAACATCTTTACAAAATGATATAAATTATGTAAACTAAAACTAATATTTAATAAATAATAATTAAGGCAGCGCTTCTCAAACTCTTTCCACTTCAGAATTGTTTTTTCAAACACCATCATAAGGACCAGGCAGAATAATTCCTTTTATTAATAATATTTATTATTGTCAGCCACTTTAATCATTATAATTAGTTTGAACATTAACACTGTTCTGTGCTTATAGATAAAAAAAACAATAAAAAATAAAAAGTCGACGTTTAAAATGAGCTTTTTAAAGTTAATTTAAAATGATAAGCTACTGTTCTTACAGTAGAAAGAAAACGTTAACTAAAAAATCCTTAAAGAGGCGTATTTTAATAGTTAAAATGAGACTACACAAAAGCAGAAAGCAAGAGTGTCAGAAAGAGCTGAAGTCTCACCACAGGCCTTCAATGATGTCGGCACAGAGCAGAGCACTTCCCAAACCCTGAACCAGATTCAGCAGCGCCAGGATCCCCGAATACACGTAAAAACTCCTCTTCGCTGCACAAACACATTGATCATCATCATCATCATCATCATCTGAATCTACACTGAAACACAAACTATGTTTCCATCCATCTATTATATGCACATTTTTGAAAATCGCATAAAAAATTTAAATGTAAACACCAATGTGGCGAGGGGGCGTGGCCGAGAGCCGTGGGAACGGAGTGAGGCCACCGCGTAAGTGGATACACCTGCGGTGCGCACCAGCCTCAAATCCCACGGAAGGAGCTCTGGACTATAAAGGGAGGAACGATGGCAGAGGAAGCCGAGAGAGGACCGGGCCCGGACATATTTTACTTCTGCTTTCAGTTTGACGGCAGTCTCCGTGAGGAGCTGGTGTCCGTTTGTTTTGGTTTAGATGGCAGTCTCCGTGAGGAGCTGCTGTCACTGTTATTAATAAATATTTAAAAACTGCGTCGGTTCTCCGCCTCCTCCTTCCCGGCGGCCAAAGGGCTGTGAACTTCATTACAGTGGTGCCGAAGCCCGGGAGAAGGAGGGACGCGTTGTCCAGATGCCCTCGCCGCTGAGAGAGGGGGCGAATGTTCGGGAGTTAACCCGAGTGGGGGAGAAACCCGTTCGTCTGCCCAGAGTGCCGGGGCGGCCTGAGGCTGGCGAGGAAAGGATCTGCCTGCTGCCGTCTCTCAGCATGAGGAGGAGCAGGGGACGCGGGGCTCACCACCGGAGGGGAAAGAGCTGAAGGGAGCCATCCCACAGAATCCGGGGGAGTCGCCTTGATCCGCCATGATGCCGTAGCCTGCATCCGTCCACCGAAGCGGGAGCGGAGCAGGAGACCAGAGATGCCGCCAGCCAGCCGGGAGAACCGCCAGACACCAGAAGACGGACGGGGGGATAGATTCCTCCACAGGGCTCCCAGCACGTCGTCGCATCTCTCAGCTGGTGGAGGACCGAGTGGCAGCGTGTCTGGAGAACCGAACCCCAATTTTTTTTTTCTTTTTCCTCTCTCCCCTTTCTCGGTCCACTCTGTCTTTCCTCCTTTTCTTTTCATCTCCTTTTCTCTCGGCCCGTCTCGTATAGGTCTCGCGGGTGCTGTGGTGTGCGGTGCGCACCTGCCTCGAATCCCATGGAAGGAGCTCTGGACTATAAAAGGAGGAACGATGGCAGAGGAAGCCGAGAGAGGACTGGGCCCGGACATATTTTACTTTTGCTTTCAGTTTGACGGCAGTCTCCGTGAGGAGCTGGCGTCCGTTTGTTTTGGTTTGGACGGCAGTCTCCGTGCCGTCACTGTTATTAATAAATATTTAAAAACTGCGTCGGTTCTCCGCCTCCTTCGTCCCAGCGGCCAAAGGGCTGTGAACTTCATTACAGCCTAAATGTGCAAAAATTTTTAAAATGTGCAATAAAAACACACACAACTTATTCTTTAAGAAAAATGCACATTACTACAATGGAAACACAGTAACTGAATACATTTCAGCACACTCATTAATAAAGTGATGTGGTTTTGATTTAACAGATCAGAAATGTGTGTGACGGGACGCATTAATGAACACAGCAGCGTTTCCAGCATCTGAAATATTGTTTTTCTCATTTCTGAAATCCCTCAGCAGTCAGTCTGTCATCAATGTGGTTTAGTATTACTATTATATTATGATAACATCCAGAACTCCAACGCCTCCAAACCCCACCGCATTGCGTTCATTGCATTTGGTTTCCTCTTCTGAGGCGCAACTCATTTATTAGAGAAGAAAAAACACCACAGTAGCAAATCCCAACCCATCAAACCACATTATCTGACTAATAATTGCTCCAGTTTAGCAGGAAATGACCATACTTTGTTCTCTTTTATCACATTGGATGGAAACGCTGCTTTATTCACAAATGTTTAATGACATATTCCAGTTATCCACATGAATCTAATTCACGTGTTTAGATGGAAACACAGCCACTCAAACATGAGCGCGTTTACTCACATGGTAAAGAGATTCTCTCTCGGATCGGGGTTTTCGGTAGGATCACTATCAGCGAGTACACCTAAAGCCAGAGAACAATATCAAGTAAAATATCACAACAAATACCAAGACGGATTTGATAGAAAGGAGAAGTAATAAATGAAGCACCAGGAAAAAGAAACAGGAGCTGGCGAGCCAGAAGTGTCGTCCGCCATGGCCGTAGATGTTAAAGTCTTTGGCGGAGAGGTGTTTATCTGGGAAACGAATCTCCAGAGTGCCCTGAAACAGGCAGATCATAATGACATTAATCCAATAATACACATGATTTACAACAACAGCGAGTGCTGCTCTTACACTCGACAACTGACAGATTCTGTGTGATGTATATGATGTATTTGAATATTGAGTAGGGGGTGGGGTTTATTTGAGCTTCTCCTCTCATCTTTCACTCGCAGCAAGCAACCGGTTGGAGGGGTGTGGCTAAGCATATTTCACCCAATCAGAGGTGGACTGCTGTTCCAGAGCAGAAGCAGCTGGGCAGATTTTGATTAAAGATTAACAAAATAAGCGTTTTATTTCAGTGAATTAACTGTTCACCTTAAAACTAACAATGTGTGTTAGCAAAATACATTTTAATTTCATGCAAACTTTAACATTTCATCATTTAATCACTCTCCACTTTCTGACTTGCATTGTTCAGGCGAACAAAAATAAAGATGCTGGAAATCAGTAGCCCTTGATTTCTATAGTGTTCTTTTCAGACACCGCCAAAAATAAATAAAATAAATTGTTACACCTAAACATTTTTTCAACTTAATATAACTATAACATAACTTTTACATAGAAATTTTGTATAGACATTTCCATATCTAAATACAAACAAACATTTTCTCCAACATATGCATGCATGTGTGTATTTATATATACATAATAAATATACACAGTACACACACAGATCATGTCAAAACAAGCTTTTATTTTGGATGCAATTTATCTTTACTCAGAACTAATAAATTGTAGTGAATTATGAGCACAATAGTTTATCAAAGATACTAAAATATACCAGTGGTTCGGATCAATCAGAATCATGTTTTTCTTGTGTATGTGTGTGTATTCATATGCATATATATGCATGTGTGTGTATACATATCTGTGTGT